>NW_027191486.1:0-237149 GCF_011745625.1 Cladosporium halotolerans
CTGATTGCTGATTGATTTCTGATTGAGCGCCCACCTGACTGATTTGATTCCTGATTGAGCTTCACCTGATTCTGAATATTCAAGATTCAAGATCTATGACTCTGAGAGGCCGCCGATCTCGATGCCGGAGCTGTATTCTTCCGGAAATGGCACGAGGTTGTTGGTATCCGCCCATGCGGATGGAAGTCTTGAAGGGGAGTTCATCCCATGGAAGGTCGCGTGGAGCCAGTGGTACGACTGTTTAGTACGCAGCAAGCGACTGGCTAACAGCGCGCAAGGGGCGATGACGCCTGCGTAGTCGATGTCTCCTTCGAAATTGAAGTGGGCAAAGATAGGGTGAATGCGAGGATCATGATAAAGCTCCCAGGCGGAGAGGTTCTTCTCGGTGAGGATCCTGCCGTTGGTCAGAGTGGGTTTGCTTGTTTTGGGACGGAATAATGCAGCGGTGGCATGGAAGGTAGCCTTGAACACAGAAAGGGTGCTCGTTGCAGGTTCCACGTTGGCATTCGCCTTTCCGTTGGTATTCCTCTTCTTACTGGGAGTTTTCTCGCCGTTCAAACCTTTCTGGCGGTCCGCTTCCTTTTTCAGGAGGGAGTTTCTCTTCCTGTTAGCGTCTCTCTCCCTGTGGGAATCTTTGTGCATCTTCTTCTTGGGACTCTTCCTCACATTGTTGATCCCGGCAGCGCTCTCCGTAGGTGAAGAGGATGGTACGCTGGGATTGAGGGTGGCCTTCAACCCAGATGCGGTACGCGGAACAGCTCCTATGAAGACGTTGTTCTTCCAACGCTTAGCCATGGTTGAAAGGTTGCAAGGTTGCTCGAATGGATCGAGGGGGCCTTGCTACAACAACCCCTGCAAATATAGGGACCGGTGCCTGCAAAGCATTGTGAACTGTGGCTTGTGTACTGAGGTGAATCGGACTGCTGTCAAAGACAATGTCATTCAACTTCGACGTCTATTGATCGACATTGTGGAATCCTCAGTTGCTGTGAATTCTTGCTTGGACTGTCAATACCTCACGTTGTCTACAGAGGCTCGCATCTTCGACTTGAGCAGCTCCATTATTCGTCAATGGTTCGTACACGAAATATCAATATCATTCTTCCAAGGTTCGACTCCATTTCCCAACCGTGGGCCCAGTGGACGACATCTTAGCCCCCAAAAAGTAGCAATCTCGATCCGCGCCGATTTCGGGCGATCGAATCATTTAAATCGACCTACCCACGTCGTGATATGAGATAATAACATTCTAAAATGATAATCAGAGTAGCTGGCGCGACCTCCTGATCGCTATCTCCTTTGTGGATACTTGGGCGAATAATGCTGACAAAGACTGCACAGTTGGAGACAAAGCAATGTTTCAATGGTAGGTTTGGCGGCCGGCCGTACATCCACATTCAATCTCCTGGGACTACTACGTGTTGACATGGGATTTGATGTTCATGGTGATGTGAAGCTCACCGACAGCGATTGAATGGGCATCAACGAAAAATGTTGCCTGTGTAGTCAGGTCATCAGGATTTCATTCCATCGCATTGACAGCGTCACGTGACATGTCACGTGACGCTCCAGCCAGAATCGCGCGGCCTCCGCGGAAGTTAGGGTTAGGGTTTAGGGGAAGAAGTATCTTCACTTTGGATGCGAGTCAACTTACACGTCATAAATTTACTGGGCAATCGCATGATTCACTTGATCAATGGTGAAGATGACAGGTGAAGTCATGTATCGCTGGAAAGATGCTACGTTGTGCTTACCTCAGCAAACTATTCCGTCCGTGGCCTTGTGTAACCTCAATGCAATGCAACCTCTACCAAGCCAGACTCGGCCGCTGGAACATGATCAACTTGTGACAAGTCGATTGGTCAATTTCGATGGAGATTTTCATTCTGGTACACAGGTCGTGGCGCGATGGTATTGAAGACGCGAACGAGAAGCTGAAAGTCCACGACAGAAGGGCACGGGAAAATGGTCACAAGGAAGTGCGCAGGATACCATAAAAGTTCAAGGCACAAGCAAATGCATTGCAAATTTGTAAAGCGAAATTATTAAAACATGCGAACATTGAACCCCTTCCAGGATCTCGATCGAACTGTGAAAAAAAGAAGAGGCATCTGGCCTAACGAAACCGCTCACGCATAAAATCGTCGATTGAACATCTGAATAATACGAGACTTCCATTCTCCGCACTGATGAGTCTACTTTACAATTGGTTGAATACACGAAACCTTCAAAAAAAAACTCCAATTCCATCAGCAAGGGGAGGATCATTCTCCCAGCGAATTTACACGCTTTCGCTTCAGTGTCGTATTCCAAAAAACAGCGGTCGTCTGTAGAAAGATCATCTCTTCTGCCGAGATCCGACCTTCGAGCGAGAGCGAGTAGCCCTAGCATGAAGGCTTGAGGCATGCGTGATAACGGCAGCGGCAGCGGCAGCAGTGATAGCAGCAGCAAAAGCAGCACCAAGAGCACGTCGGGAAGCCCGCAGACCAAGACGCGCAAACGCAATACCCGTAGCCGAACGTTCACGCACACTACGGTGCAATGTGGCCATCTTGGACCTGATCATCGACTGAGACGCAGCCCTTTTCGCCTTCCGAGCCTTTTCCCGATTGTTCTTCTTCTTCTTCTTCTTCTTCTTCTGAAGGGCCGACTCATGGTCAAGATACCAGGTGCGAAAGCTCATCGGAGCAGCATCGAACAGCCACCGGTGCTTTTCCTGGCGTAGAACTGTCGGGACAACGTCGAAGCTGCGGTCGCGCTTCCAGAAGTTGTGGTTGAAGAGCATCTGAGCATACTCTGAGTCCACTGGAACAGATCTCCCACCCATGGGCAGGTTGATCTCGTCGCGGCACTTCTTTGTTAGCGAATAGCCAGCGGGAATAAGGAACCGCTTCGTCTGCCAATCTTTCCAGCAAGCCTTGTCCGGACTGTCATAGCTGAGAACAGAGAGAGAGGCGCCGAAAATCCGACTCTCGTATTCGAAGCCCGCCTCGGCCACCAACGAATCCTCGAAAAAGTCCTCAGGATGATGACCTTTGACGTGGAAGCAAGCGGCGTGCGCGAACTCGTGCAGTAGGGTGATCGCTAAATCCAGTTCGAACATCGCGCGCCTGCTCGGAGTACTCTCCCTGCGAATGGCCTCGTATAACTTGGCATTGATCCAGATAGCGCTGGCGACGCCTCTTTCACCTTCTTTTTGCCCCTCCGGTCTAGTGTAGGCAATAAGCCCGGGCTTCATATCGGGGCAGACACCGAAAGCGATGCGTTCAGAAAGTCCAATGAGCTGCTCTTCGACGGCTTTCTTAGCGGCTCGGGAAAGCGAGCCGACCGCAAAGTTGGATTTGTAGTGCATTGGTACTGGAATCGGTTTCGGCTCATTGTCGTATGCAGTTGGAAGGTGACAAGGGCCGCGAGGGCCGAACCAAGTTGCTTCGAGCCAGTGGTACGACTGTTGGGTTGTCAAGAGACGGCTGGCGAGAAGAGCCGGCCGGAATAAGACGTTGTCGTAGTCGAGGTCACTGTCGAACTTTTCGCGGCTGAAGATAGGATGAACGCGTGGGGGTTTGGAAGGTCTTGCTGCTTTCTTTGAGGAAGGTTTGGCTATGGTTTGCATTAGCGGGTCAGTCATTATTATTGTTATGTCCGAACAAAGATTACTATTGAATGTCCTCTTCCCGTTCCGTAATTGCACCATGGTCGCGATCGTGAAAGACTTCCTGCAGCTAAGTTGTGGCGAGCTGGGATGAGGTTCTGTCTTTGTGTCTCTGATGTGTACTACTCATGGTACCGAAGTGCGGACGTTGCAGCCTGCCAGGACCCCAGTATGGTGCTGTGCCGCAGGTGAATACGGTGTAATTCACTGCCGGCATTGAAGTCGAATCTTTGTGTTCCACGAATCTTGCGAGCTCTGCGTATGCCATCGCGGGAGATGTATTCACATTTCTTGACTGCTGCCTGGTAAGACCGATGAGAGGCAGACATGAGGGCGGATACGGTTGAAGGAGGTACGGCCGATCTGAGACAAAGTCTTGACATCGAAGTGACTGCAATCTTTCGCCTGCTGATTCTCGTCAGTAAATGTAGACGCCCGGGAATAGCTCTGATCGATCTAATATGAAATGGCTGTCAAGCATCTACTTTCCGTTTCACTGCCCAGTATGGAATCAGCGTACCAGCAGTAGCAAAGAATTCACTAGTATGAACACTCCCTGAACCTATGTACCCAGCCCAAAACGCCCTAAACCATCCTCTCGGCCCTCACGGCACATACAGCCTCGAATACGCTGCCACGTCCGTCCTGCAACAAATACACTTCGTGTAATTTCTCGCGGCCAGCCCCACGCGACAATCATCGCACATGCTCAAACAGCCGCAAGGCCAGACCAGAACCGTGCGCGGCGTGGTCTGACAAACAACACACTGCGGGCCGCCCTCGCCCATGCCCTCGCCGCCGTTCTCCCAGCTGCTCGAGGGCTTGTGAGCCCTGGCTTTCGCGCGCTGGGCGATGATGAATTGCTCGAGGTCGCGCTCTTCGTCTTCGGAGGAGTGGGCGCTGCTGCGGAGGAGCTCGGCGCGCTGGCGGTCGGTGGTGCGGCGGAATTGGGAGCGGGTCAGTGGGCGGTTGGACTGCAGGGTGTAAGAGAGGAGGCGGGCTTCTTCACGGTCGGCTGAGGACTGGGGGTTGAGGAGCCTTGAGAGGAGATTGACGTCTAAGTTGCCATCGGTCATTGGCGTGATTTCTCTGCTGCGGTCGCCGTATGGGTCGCTCTGCGTGGGTGTTCTCCGGCCACTGTCTTCTTCGACGTCTGACCAGGCGTCTGACATGCTTGCGTTGGAAGACATAGAGATCATGCTCGTTGTGTCGTCATCATCGTCGTTGGTTGGTCGTCCCTCGTAGTCGCCGCTCGAGTCGACGTCTCCAAACCAGCCGCCACTTCGCCACCAGCTGTAGACGTTATCTCCTAAGGCCTCTTCCGTTGAATAGGTTCCAGTCCGCTGATGCTTGCGACGCATTTCCGCCTCAACGTCTACGTTGCGATCTTGCGGAAGACCTAAATCACCGTCCGGGCCAACCATCCAAAATTGAAGGTTATCTGCCGTCCTGTCTGGTTGCGAAGCATTACCCATGTCCGGACTGTCCGAAAGCCCAGCGGCACTCAATAACCATTGGGGACGACGTTGGACGCCAAGTCGACGGAGAGCTTCGAGCATAAATTGTGCATTAACACTGACTAAGAGCCAGAAGATGCCGTTCATGAAGTCAAAGCTCAGATGCATCCTGCTCCTCTTTTGCTTGATCCCGAGGCCGCTGTCGATTTCAGTAGCGTTGGCCCGTTCAGCTTCATTTCCTTTCGGCTTCGACCTGCGCTCGCGTGCGTATGGTGACTTGCTGAAAGCGGCATTATCGTGATCAACGAAATCGACGCCCTTTGCGATCTCTTCGCCCAGCAGCTCGGGCGGAATGATCGCTCTCTTCCGATCGTTGAAGCGAACAGCAAAGTCGTCGATCCGCTTCTTCTCCAGCCATGTCATTTGAGCGACCTGTATCCTGCTGCCCTCGTTTAGGTAAACGGCTTCACTTGCCGCAGTCATGACACTGAACCCTATCTTGAGTAAGGTCGTGTAGAAATCCTCCGACATCTTGATGCGGATGGCAGAAGCTTGCGAAAATTGGACGTTGGCTTGCAGGTT
The DNA here is from genome assembly GCF_011745625.1 of Cladosporium halotolerans. Classification (NCBI taxonomy): domain Eukaryota; kingdom Fungi; phylum Ascomycota; class Dothideomycetes; order Cladosporiales; family Cladosporiaceae; genus Cladosporium; species Cladosporium halotolerans. The sequence goes on from NW_027191486.1 coordinate 5,692, forward strand.
CCGATAAGCCCATTGGAGCCGTTCTTTGAAACTCATCCTCGAAGAGACCTCATCCGGAACGTTGAGTGCCGTGAACCACAGTGCCATGCCGTAGATTAGACTGCAAATGATAATACCGACCGAGATGACGAGATGCGGAATAAAGCCGACCACGCAGACGGTTGGGAAGCGCAGCACGCCGAGATCATTGACACTCTCGATCGGGTACATGAACACCCTAACGAAGCTCCAGACGAAAGCGGACATGTAGCAGCAAGCCCAGACACCAGTACTAATCAGTCTAACCTTCTCGCGTATACCAGCAACAGCCAGTGTCGCGCTGGTTAGATGGCTGAAGCAAGATATCACACAGACAAGCAGGACTTCTGGTGGAACGTTTAGCCGCTGTAATACCTCTGCCCTAGTGAGCATTGGTCCAGCGGACTCTGACGAGTTGCTACTCGGAGCGAGTTCTGGGCGTGGAAGACCGAAAAAACCGAATCCGAGAGCGCTACTGATCATAGCCTCGCATTCGGCGAAGGCAAGTGAATGCTCGAAGATAGTCATCCCGGTCTCTGGCACTGGCTGTCTACCCTGCAAGGCGCATGCTAGAGTTTCGAAAAGTTGACTCGCACACAGAGTCAGGAAGAACACGAACAGCAACGACATGGAGCCGCGCAACAAAGATGTGTCGCCGTCCAGGACAGGTAATGACATGCTTCGATTGGCGCAGCAGGCAGCGTCATCTTTCCAGAACAGAAGATTGGAGCTGAGCTTGTACAGGAAGTCTCCGTCGCCTCCAAAGTCGAGGGACAACGACTTGAGTGGATCGCCATAACGGAGGAGCGCGAAGTCTGGGGAGGTCTGGCAGCGGAGGGCCTCAAGTAAAATGACCAGCTGGCGCAGGATCGAGCCGATAGGAAAGGCATAGATGCCTAGTCGGACATACCATTTGAGGCGTAGATGTTCGCGGGACGAAGCGTAGAATTGTGCCCGATTAAGAATGATAGCGGCAGCAAATGTTGCCAGTGCCCATCTGGATGTGAGGTATGCGAAGATTCCTCCAAAATTCTTGATTCTTCCAACGACCTGCAAGACCATTCCAAACAGCGATGAGCCGTCTGATGAGGTCCCCTGCTCCCAAGCTTTCTGAAACACCGCTTGTACGCCTTCCGCTGTACTTTGGGCAAACGCCTCTTGAACCGCCGCGCTTGTGGTGTTGGCTAGGGTGGCATTGATCGCTGCGTCTTCGCCAGTAGCCTGCGCGATCGTACTTCCTCCGCTCCAGACTTTGCCCACAACATCTTCCACCACTTCCGGTACGTGTAGGTATAATCCAGCTCGTTGCGCTAGGCGAGGGAAGACGAGGAGGAGGTCGGTCACTGAGGGTATTATGGTTGTGTTCGAAGCAGCTGCGATATCCATGCTGGCGGTCGCGTCGCGCAAGTCGTATTGTCTACACTACGGACGTTGTATCGCCAGGCCCTATTTAAAGCTGTGTTTTTCGGATCGGTTGGTGGATGGGTTGCTGCTCCACGCCAGTGAGCAGGAGCATCTCGTGTCTTTAGGGTGGCATGTCCATGGGTGTTCGGTGATGAAGTATGTCCTGAAGGCTTTGTTCGCGTAACCACCCTCTCTTTCACTGAAGATGGAAGCTGGGAAGTGAATGTACAGATTGGAGTCTCACCCACGCGACAACCATCGGCATGTGAATCCCCCGGCAGGCGCCACCCCGCTTCCGCATCCGCCCGCTCCACCACCAGCCGGGCCGTTTCACCCAAGCGACGACTCGAGTTGCCAACTACGGGAAGGCGTGCATACGGCTCGTCTTCTGTACAAAGGCAGTGTTCAGGGGATTCTCAAGGCAAACTATCGACAGCGAGGGCGCTTCTTTTGCAAGGAAATACCACAACTCTAGTTAGGCGAAATCACCAAGCTTTGCCGACGCTGGAACATCACCCTATTGCGTTTGGCCACCAAAAAACAAAGGATTCATCTATGCCATCATAGCAAAACATATGGAAGCTCCCACGGTCAGCACTCGCCGTGGGTAGCTAGGCAATAGCAGCTATGGATCAAGGCCCCGTGGATGCTGGCCCGAGTACGCATAGTGAATACGAGCCCCCCAGCCGTCCTGAGTCGCCGGAATATGACAAACCGGCATATGTGAGAAGCTCCTCTACTCGGCGTTCGGAAGGCGAGAGATCCTACGATTTCAACGGGACGACTGCGGATGGCTCGACTTCGGACTTTCCTGGCGAATATGGCGACGATTCCGTGGACCCATCAGATGATCCACCACTGTATGCCCGTGTAGGAGCCACCACAGAGGACTTCACAGGCGGTGTTTCCCCGGAAGACAGCGGCCACACAAGCACCAGCGTAGAGGATACCGATGAAGGAGTGAAGTCCAGTGGCCCTCACCATCATCGGATGCACAAGTACACACTCTACGAAACGAGCGCTCGATATTGGATCGTTGGGGCTGACATAACCGAAACCCTGTTCAAACTCCTACGTGTGGACCGCACTTCAGCACCCGGTCAGATCAACATCTTCGAAGATGACACGGTGTACGAGCGGCAGCAACTCAACGAGGTCTTGACCAGTATTGATGTCGGCAACAAGGCTACTGGTGGCCTGAAGCTCAAATGCGTTTTCTGGGGTCTTCTCGGCTTCATACGTTTCACGGAGTCCTACTACATGTTGATCATCACAAAGCGCCAGCAGGTCGCCATGATTGGTGGTCATTATGTATATCAAGTCGAAGGAACCGAACTTGTACCTTTGACGACTGGCTCGAGCTCGCGGTTCTCGAGTAACAGAAATCCCGAAGAAGCTCGCTTCTTGGGCATCCTCAACAATCTCGACCTTTCGCGATCTTTCTATTTCAGCTACTCATACAACATTACCAGGTCGTTACAGCACAATATCATTCGCCAGAGGACATCGCTCAATGAAGGCAAATATTCTTTCGGTCATGATTTCAACGGCATGTTCGTCTGGAATCACCATTTACTGAAGCCAGCACGACACGCTCTGAAGCTCCCCCATGATTGGTGCGTGCCCATCATCCATGGGTTTATTGACCAAGCCGCTCTCGATATCTTCGGACGCGCAGTCTATATTACCATCATTGGCCGCCGATCACGCTTCTTTGCGGGCGCTCGATTCTTAAAGCGCGGCATCAACGACATGGGCTATGTGGCCAATGACGTAGAAACCGAACAGATCGTTTCGGAGATGCTAACAACATCGTTCCATGCTCCCGGCCCTCGCCTGTTCACAAATCCCAATTGGACATCTTACGTACACCACAGGGGAAGTATCCCGCTGTATTGGACCCAGGATAACAGCGGTGTAACGCCAAAGCCGAACATCGACCTCAACCTGCAAGATCCCTTTTACCAACCAGCCGCCCTACACTTCGACAACCTCTTCGAACGCTATGGCTGTCCCATCTACGTCCTCAACCTGATTAAGTCACGCGAACGTACGCCTCGCGAGTCAAAGCTGCTGTACGAGTTTCAGCACTGCGTAGAGTTCCTGAATCAATCCCTGCCCGAGGACAAGAAGATCATGTACAAAGCGTTCGACATGAGCAGAGCATCTAAGACCAGAGGTGGGGATGTCATAGGCAATCTCGAAGTTATTGCGGAAGAGATTCTCCGCACCACGGGTTTCTTCCACAACGGCGATTCTGACTACGATGAACCGCATGTTCAAAACGGTATCGCACGAACGAATTGCATCGATTGTCTAGACCGTACAAATGCAGCACAATTCGTCATTGGCAAATGCGCATTTGGAAAGCAACTACAAGCACTTGGTGTCCTTGCCGCAGAAGAAGTCGACTACGACACCGACGCGGTGAACATCTTCACGCACATGTTCCATGACCATGGAGACACCATCGCCGTGCAGTACGGCGGCTCCCATCTGGTCAACACTATGGCGACATACCGGAAACTGAATCACTGGCAAAGCCACTCGCGCGACATGGTCGAGAGCTTCAAGCGCTACTATCACAACTCCTTCCTAGACAACCAACGCCAAGAAGCATACAACCTCTTCCTAGGAAACTACATCTGGGCCAAAGGGCAGCCCATGCTATGGGACCTCGTGACAGACTACTACCTCCACCACTCTGACCCTCGCGCATGGCTCGAACGCCAACGCCGCGACTACTTCCTCTGGTACACACCAGCCTTCCTCGAACCCCGCGCCCTCCCACCAGTCCTCTACCCACCAACGAAACAATTCACCTCCAACGTCTACGACTACGACGACTACTGGATGGAATACTACCGGCCCTACACGCTCTCCTCCTTCCTCAAAATGTACCCCTTCCGCATGAACAACACGAACCGCTACCTCCCCGACCGCCCGCACAGCCGCGACAGCAAATCCTTCGACTTCAGCCCCTTCAAACCACGCCTCGACCCGCACCGGCAACCCCCCGGCCCCGAATCGCCCGAGAAACCCCGCCCGCCCCGCAAAGGCGTCAAGATCCTCGACCCCTACGACGAAGCGCCGGAGCCCAACTCCCCGCGCGACGCGCTGCGCCCCCCGACCGCACCGCGCGAAGACAAACCCAGCATCCTGCGCGAGCCGAGCGCCAAGCTCTCGCTCTCCCTGCCCTCGTCGGCGACCACGAGCAAGACCTTCGACTCCGCGAGCGGGATGCCGGCCGACAAAGCGCAGATGCACCTGTGGACGCTGAACCAGTACCACACGCAGTCGCTCAACCCGAGCGTGACGGACGCCGAAGCGGCGGAGTACAGCCGGTACATCGCGCACCCGCTGACGCTACCTTTGGTGACGACCTCCGACGTGCCCTCGGACGCGAACATCGAGTACGTGGAGTACGTGCAGCGGGCCGGGGGGTTCGGGGGCGGGGACGCGATGGGGGAGGAGCTGCGGTGGGAAGAAGGGGACGGGGACGACGGGGTGGACGAGCAGGAGGTGCGGGAGTTCGAGGAGTTTGTGGCGGGGCGGGAGGAGCCGTTGACGGTTACGGACGAGGATGGCGGGAAGAAGCGATATAAGGCGTATAAGCAGTGGTTGAGGGGGAAGAGCCTGTTTAAGCAGAGTAAGGTTGACCCGGAGTATACGGCGGGGGTTTGAGGGGATGTCTTTTGTTTTATTTTTCCATTGTTTGAGGGGCTGGGTAATGGTGTTTGGACTTATTAGCATGGCGTGGTTTTGGAAGTCGATTGCATGGCCGGAAGTTTTGGTTCAACTTTCAATGGATTGACAAGGTAAGCGTGTTGTGCTGTTATACATGTTTGTGGTCTTTGAGATATGTAAAGCTCGAAATGAATCCGTCCGTCCTTGAACCAGTCACTTCATGCGATTTCAGCTAAGAGGAAGTCAATAGAATGGCAGCCTACCTGCCTCTTCCGTAATCTTCTTATTCCTTTATAGGTCCGATTTTAGCTATGTACACGTGAGTCTCTGCACGAAAACGCGCCTGCACATTGGCGTCAAGACCCCAAGCCTTCAGCGTCAGTTCAGAGGATTGAGTTTTTCCATTATTACACCCACCCCTACGCCTCCTTATCGCTCCCCGAATCATCATCCTCCCCCTCGACCTTCACCCTATGCCCTCGAACCCCCCTCTCGACCTCCTGCACCAAACTCTCCATAAACTCCTGATCCCTCCCCACCAGCGTAACAGTATTCCTACTCTTGCCCCACCTAGGATAACTCCCCACCTTGACGCCCCTCGGCTCCGTCTTGGCCGACAACTCCGTCAAAAACCCCGCGACCTCGCTCTCAGCCATAGGCGTGCTGAACAGGATCCTGTGAACTCCCTTGCCCTCCGGGTCCGTCAGCCGCGGCAGCAAGCGGGGCTTCAGGCCCGTGAGCATCTTCTCGAAGAGGCGCGGGATGCCGGGCAGGATGTGGATGTTGCCGTTGACGACGCTGACGGGGACCCAGAGGTCGTCGGCGACGAAGACGACCTGGTCGGCGTCCGGGAGGGCGGAGTCGTAGGGCAGCTGGACCATGCGCAGCTTGGCGGTCTTCGCGGGGGAGTCGACGTTCCAGTCGAAATTGGGGTTGGAGGGGTGGGGTTTGCTGAGGGCCTTCATTTTCTCGTAGGAGGCGTCGTGCAGGACGAGGGGCAGGTTGAAGGCGCGCGCGATGCTCTGGTAGGTGATGTCGTCGTGGGTGGGGCCGATGCCGCCGGAGGTGACGACGAAGTCGTAGTTGGAGGACATGCGGCGGGCGGCCTCGACGATTTCGCCTTCGTCGTCGGAGATGACTTCGACGCGCTTGAGGTTGATGCCGAGCGAGAAGGAGTATTTGGCGAACCAGGCGGAGTTGGTGTCGACGGTCTAGGGCTGGGGTTTCAGCTTTCAGCGTTCGGGTGCGCTTTGAAGGTGTTGTACAAGGGTGATTTGGCTTACCTTGCCGCCGAGCACCTCGTCGCCAATGATCAGACAGGCTGCGGTGTTCATCATTCTCTTGCTCCGCTCTTGCGCCATTGTTGCTGCAGCCGGGCCTGCGAAGGCCGAATTGTGGAGGTAGTTGGGAAGGGGGCGCGTGAGGTGTCTGGCCACTTGGTTCAGTCGCGAAAACATAAGGCGTTTCGGTTTGAGGCGTTCAGGCGGATAGGTGCAGGAGTGCAAGGGTTCAGAGCAGACGCCGACGTCGAAGAGCTCCCAGGAACAGAGTCGATGAGGCAATGGCTTGACGCAACGCGGGGTCTGCCCTGGCCCGTGAACCGCTCGAGCAGTGCAGTCCGACCCCACGTCACACCATCCAAGCAGTGAGAGAGCAGCAGCCGCAAAGCCAACCGGTATTTTGATAATCTTCCCGACCGAGCAATACAACCCTCCACCTTAGCAACCACAGTCGCCCTACAGGCTACAGTCGCCAAAATGGTCAGAACATCCTCCCAACTCAAAACCAACCACAGCTAACACTCAACCCCAGGCCTCCGAATCCCGCCTCTACACCTTCTCGCCCGAAACCAAAGACGCCCTGCGCAAATTCCGGCTGAGCACCTCGCGCGCGAAAGACCCGCAAGCCGTAATCTGTACGTCCCCGCCAGTCCCTGTCCAGCTTCGAAAAGAAAAGACAGACAGACAGAAAGAAAGAAAGAAAGGGAGAGAGAGAGAGAGAGAGAGAGAGAGAGAGAGAGAGAGAGAGAGAGAGAGAGAGCGACGGGCCAAGACACGCGAAGCCGCGAAGCACCATAAGGTACAACCCCACCAGGCTGACCACGCGCCACGGCCACAGACGAAATATCCAAAGACCTCGAGATCCGGCCCTCGACGCCGCACGAAACCTACAGCAACATGGAAGACCTCTCCGACGCGCTGCCCGACAACAGCCCGCGGTTCATCCTGCTCTCGCACCCGCTCACGCTCGGCAGCGGCCGGCTGAGCGTGCCCTACGTGATGCTGAACTACCTGCCCGCGACGTGCAGCCAGTCAGCGCGGATGCTGTACGCGGGGGCGAAGGAGCTGATGCGGAGCCAGAGCGAGGTGGGGCGGGTGGTGGAGATTGAGGATGCGGAGGAGGTGGTGGGGATCGAGGGGGTGTTGCAGGGGGAGGATTGATCTTGCGGAGTTTTTGTTCTTGTGGGTAGGGGAGGGGGGAGGGGTGTGAATGGGCGTGGAGAGGTGAGAAGGAGGTGAGACGACACGGCATGGCACGGCATGGCACGGCACGGCACGGACGCACTGGACGATTTGGACGAGGAAAGAGACGGCAAGTGAAGTCAGAGGAACAGATGAGAATACTAAGGTCCACGAAGACAATCGGGGGAGGAAGAAGAAGAAGTAGAACACAAACAAGGAAGCACCTCTCTTTGAATCAACGCCGTCCGCCCCTATCATGAACTAAAACAGCTTGTGCTTCTAAACGACGTGAGACTCAGACGAAGAGAAGGAGAAGAAGTGGAAGGAGAAGAAAGGTAGAGAGAGGGATTGGAGAAAAAAAGGAATAAGAGAAATAAAAAGAAGTTTGCAAGAAAGCGAGGCTTGCCACGCCCGTTGCTCTCTCGAGAGAACCAATGCCACAGTAGTAAAAAGTGAAAAAAAAAGAAAAAGGATATAATGCGATAAAGTCCCGGTCCCAGTGGCCCTCTTTTGTTCTCGTGTCGAGAGGTCCCTTTCCCTTCCTTACTTCCTTCCTTCCGTCCATCACCTTGCTTCCCTGTGCCCTCTTTTTATTTTTTGCTTGCGGAGACCGAGGAGCTCGCGTGTCTCCCGCTCCTTCCTCTCGAGTAATGAGAAGAACGTTTACGTCGCGCGTGATTAATAAAAGGCGCGAATGATACCCAATGCAATCCGGTACTTGAGTCGCCTTGCAGTCGTCAATTGCCGCAAGTCGTGGGTACTGGATCCTCAACCTTCTCTCTTCCGATCGGCGATGGTGGACGCCCGTCTTACATGACCACGCACTTGCAGCAGCCACCGTCCTGCTCGCCGTCCATGTCCAGGTTCTCCTTAGGCTTCTGACCGGAACCGCTGCCGCCGGGGTAGGATGACATGTCCTTGTTGTATTTCCGGATCTCACGGACAATGTCGAAGAAGGCGTTGTCGACGTTGGTGCGGGTCCTGGCGGAGGTCTCGATGAACTTGCAACCGAATGAATGCGCGAGCGCGGCGCCCTCTGTTGATGATAATGTTAGCGGGGTTCCGGTGGCGAGCGCGACAAGATGCGCGACAGCACACGGCTAGCTAGCGCGACGGCATGCGCGTGGCTCGCACGTGGATGACCGTTTCAAGGAGTGTTTCGAGACGAACCTTCTGTGCTCACTTGTCGCTCCGACTCCAGATCGCATTTGTTGCCGACGACGATGATGGGGAAGTAGTCCTTGTCCTTGACGCGCAGGATCTGGTTCTGGAATGTTTGGATCTCCTCGAAGCTTTGTCGCGACGTTATGCTGTAGACGAGCAGGAAGCCTTCACCGGTCCGCATGTATTGCTCGCGCATGGCAGAGTACTCCTCCTGACCGGCGGTGTCGAGCACGTCGAGCAGCGCGACCTCCTCGTCGATCACGCATTGCTTCCTGTATGAGTCTGGCGGGAAAGGAGTGTCAGCGGTGTGTTTTGCGGCGGGCGGGGCCGGCGGGGGTGTTGCGCACCTTCAATGGTCGGGTCGTACTCGTCTACGAAGTGGCTCTGGATGAGCTGGATGGTCAAACAACTCTTTCCGACACCACCGCCGCCGACGACGACGAGCTTGTATTCCCGGAGGAACTGCAGAAGGGACGGTCAGCCAATTGGCGCGGGAGCGAGGGGAGGGAGGTCGCGGGCGCCCGCGGTCGCACAGGGCGGCGTGGCGAAGGCGTTTGACAGGCGGCGGGCGGCGGGGATGCATACTTTTGACGCCATTGCGAAGGATTGGAGGGTGCGACGAAGGGCGAGGGGAGAGGGCGAGCGTGGGAGCTGGACGGCACGGGCAGCTCAGAGTCGGGGAGTTGGATAAGGTAGAGCGCGTGGAGCCAACGATGTAAGGGATGCGGCAGCAGCAAGGCGTGAGGGCGCGACGGGGTGCGACGGCGGACGGAGGGAGGCGGCGGGCGTGCGACCGGGGAGGGGCGGGCGGGAGCAGGTGGTGGTGGTGGAGGTGGTAGTGGTGGTGGTGATGCCGAGCGAGGGTGCGGGCGGAGGCTGCTGCGGTGCGGCGGCGCGGTGGTGATGCGGTGGTGCAGTCGTGCAGTCTTGCGGTGCTCGTTGCTTGGGTGCAGGACGGCGCGGGTTCTGGATCTGAGGAGAGAGGGAGGGCGGGTAAAGTGCCCGGAGCGGCGCCGGCGCTGGTTGGCTGGTTGGCTGGCTGGCGGTTGGCTGCACAAGCGACCGATCTCCGCTGCTCTTAACGTCTTCGGCGCGCGAAGTGGAGAGGGCGAGGCTGGCGGCGGGTGCGTGCTTTGGCGTGGGTGTGCCTGTGCCTGTGCAGTGTGTATGCGAAGATGCGTGCGCGAACGGGCGGCGGATGTTCGATTGATTGATTGATTGATGGATGGATGGATGATTGACTGATCGATCGGTTGATGGGAAGCGTGGTGTTTTGGCGAGGACCACATGGAGAGACTGAGGTGCAGTAGGGGCGCGAGAGGGATCAATCACAAACACACACACGCACACACACGCTCGCAGCAACGAACCGGCGCAATCACGTGGGCGGGCTGCAGCGAGTGATGAGGTTGGGCGCTAACGGTGCTGTCCACTCGAGCCACTACCACCCACTATCCGCTACTGTACCTTACCTACTATCCACCGTGGCCGGGGCAGGCGTCTTTGGAGAACTCGCGACAGGGCGGCGTGGGCGGCAGCAGGGCGTGCAAGCCTCGCAGGGTGGCAGCCCTCGCAGCGCCCGTCCGTGTGTCCGTCTGCAGCCTGTACAGCGCCCGTCCGTGTGTTCGTCTGCAGCCAGCCTGTCCAGCGCCTGTCTGTGTCTCTGTCTGCCGTGTCTGCAGCCAGCCTGTCCAGCGCCTGTCCGTGTCTCCGTCTGCAGCCTGTCCAGCGCCGCCGCGCCGGGGCCCTCGTCCGTTGTGGAGTGGGCATCAAAGGATGCCCGGCCGCTAGAAGGCGCACAGAAGACGGATGCGAGGCGCCCTGGCCCCCTACCACGCCTTCGCCGTGCCAGCCCACGCTCCATGAGCCTCCATCTCCCGTAGCCCGCTCGCTCCCAGGCTCCCAGCACGCGCAATCAAACGACCTGCTGTCGCCATCATCTCCCGTGCTTCTCCCGCCCAAGTCCACGCCCCCTCCCATCTGCCGGCGAGTCACGCAAACAACCTAAGCTTGCATCGCGCCCGGTCAGGAGAGCGTGGCGCGAGGGGCAGGCAGGCACATACGCGAAGTGAAGCTCTCCCTCCCTGCCAGCCCTGCTCCCACTCGCCAGCCCTCTACGCAATCACCGTCCCCAAATGTCACCTCTCGCCTCACGGTCCTCACCTCACCTCACCACTACTACTCCCCAGCAGGAAACAATTGCGCCCTGCACGCCCGCCCACGCGCCGATCGGCCACGCGCGCGCTGACCACCGCCTCGGTACGGCAGGCCCATCCGCGCCTCGCCTCGCCGATCCCACCGTGACATCTGCTGTCTTGCCCTCCAAGTGTCTCGTCGCCTCATCAAGCCTCGCTCGTCGCACGTTGAACCACTACCGGGCGCGCCCACCTCAGCCACGGCCCATTTTCTCGAAACGTCCCCGGTGGCCCATCCTCACGCACGACCGTTGCACCCATCTAAAATAAAAACAAAATTACACCCCAATCACCCAGCGCCAGCCCAGCAACCTGCAAATTGCGGAGCGCAGCCTACCCATCGCGCGAGTCAGCGGGCCCCAGCCATGCGCGCGCAACGGCCGCCCGGTCCCACCCTCTCTCTCTCGCAAGAAGCCCCTGGACGGCCGCGCGAAAACGGGGGCCCTCGCTTTGACACCTGAAGACCGAACCGTGGCTCGCGCGGTCTGCCCTACGCGCGCACGCGCGAGCGACTACTCCTGCACGCCGCATATCGACATCTTCTTCCCGTTCGAGCGGGAGGACTACTGTAAGGTAGAAATCGGAGGCCAAGGATCGGGTGATCGCACGGCACGCGTTCTCCGTTGCGGTCGTCTCGCGGTTCGCCGTTCGTTCGTTTCTGCGCGGGCAGCCGGCCAGCCCTACATTTATGTACGCGGCGTCGCGGGTTGAGCTCGACGCTATCTGCTCTGATGAATTATGCTTTGGGGCCCTGAGGCCAGCCAGCCGTGCCGATATGAGCCTCGGGCAAGGCACGCAAGCGGCAGGAGCGTCGTTCGCGAAGTGCAGGTCACATGACCGGGCCGCCATGCGAGGTCGGCTCCTACTCCGAGCTTGTCGCTGCAGGTGTGAGCTGTGCCGCTCGCTCGCTGCTGACCCCTCGCGAAGCTGGAGCTGGGCTGGAGCTCAGCGGAGCTGGCTGACGCTCGCGTATCGGATCGCGTCGCGCGCTTCTTTTCTATCCGACGTGCATGAGCGCGCGCCCCAGCCGGCTCGATAGTTGGCTGTGGTACGTATGTACGTACATGTACATACGGGATCTAGCGATCTCGGCTCGCCAGGAACAATGCTGATGCGGCTGTGTCGCTCGTGCAGGAAGGATTCGGAAGGCTTCCGAGGTTCACTTGTATGAATGGGCGGAATGATGTATAAACCACGGCGGACGTGATGATACAGTATTTGCCTTGTCACGAAGTGCTCGCATTCTCCCATCTCGCGATAACGGCCCAGGACGCACCTATACTGAGGAAAAACCCGTGCTCCACCCGCCAATACCAGATGCACCCCGTCCCACCCTCAAGCCACCCAACCCCAGAACCATGACAGGCACGCCAACGAGAACATAGCTCCTCAAAACTAATGCATACTCCACCTTCCATTCCACACCCACCTCCCACACCAGCTCCACCTCCCCACCAATCCACCCGTTCACGCACCCCAAACCGCAGCAGTATTAAAGCAGCCGCCTGCCGCCACGAAGTATGCTCTCTCGCCCCGGCGGGCCGGGGAGGCATAAACGCAACTGGTGGTGTCTCGTGGACCAACCTGTTGGCTCCGGGCGTGACTTATCCGGTTTCTGCTTTTTTTTTTCTCCTGCCGTGCTGACGTACATATGCATGCAAGCGCAACGCGGGTGGGAGAGCGGTAGCGAGGCGGGTGGATGCACGTCAACAGCTAAGTATGGAAACGGCCCTTCGGCTCGGGTGGAAAGGATGGATGGGTTGTAGGGTAGGATGGTTGGTTGGTTGGTTGGTTGGGCTTGAGGACGGAAGAACGAGGGTGTGTGTACGGTTAGAATCGATAGTGTGACATTGTCCATCATGCCGTGAATTTTTCCAATCGCGGCGTTCGCCGTTTTCGGGCGATGCTAGGCATGCAAAACATTGTTGATAATGAGAGAGAAAAGCCTCCAAAATCGGCTGTCGTTCCTCGCGGACAATCTAGATAGCTCGTGAGAAGTGTAACTCGATCTCCAAAAAAAAAACAAAAAAAAAGTTCATAACTTCATAAAATCATCAACGCATCAAGACATCCAACCCATCCAACGCCCCAAACCCCCAGCCTAGCCCACCCCACTTCCTCCCACCACCTAAGCAGCACCCACCGCCCTCCCCTCCCCACTCAACAAATCCCTATCCATCAGCATAAAACTATCCGACCGCCTACTCTCCACGCCCTCCTTGATACTCTTCCCCTCGACCTGACCCTGCGGCATGCCCAGATTGCTCGCGATCTCGGCGCCCGCCAGCCGGCCGAAAGTCATGCTGCGCAGGCACGAGGTCGCGGGCGGGTACTCGTTGTAGAAAAGGCCGGTCATTTCGCCGGCGGCCCAGAGGCCTGGGATGGGCACGTCGTTGGTGCTGAGGACGCGGGCGTGGAGGTCGGTTTTGACGCCGCCGTAGCTGGTGATGGTCAGTGGACTGGTTAGGAGGGGCGAAAGGGAAGGAGGGATGGGGATTGGGGGGCTTACGTGAAGGTCAGGTTGGACGTCATCGGGTAGCCGTAGAAGGGGGCTTTTTCGATCTTGGAGGCCCAGTTGGTCTTGTTGACTTTCAGCCCGGTGGTGGCTTTGCCGTCGAGTTTCATCAGGTCGAACTCCTTGTCGTTGACGGCGGCGTTGTACTCGTCGACGGTCTTCTTGAGCAGCTTGGGGTCGAGGTGCATTTTGTCAGCCAATTCCTCGATGGTATCGGCTTTCTCCGGCGGCTGGTCAGTCGTGTCGTAGACCCAGGAGCCCTTGAACTTCTGCATGATGTCGTCGTCGGTGACGAAGAAGCACGACATGTTCTGGTCGCGCCAGCATTCCAGCGCGATCATCTCGAAGGTCGCGAAGAGGTGGCGTTTGCCTTCGTCGTAGAAGCGCTCGCAATCTTTGTTGACGACGATGCCGTAGTTGTGGCCCCAGATGACGGCGTCGGGTTTGGTGGCGCGGGTATCGACCAGCTCGCAATGCATGCCGTCGAAGGACCCTGCGGTGCCGGCGCCGACTTCGAGGCACATGCGTAGACCTGCGCCCCTGTTGTATTTCAGGCCGGGAGCAATGAGGGGAAGCTTATGAGAGTCGCGGCCGATGTATCTTGCTAGCATCTCTTGGTTGCCTAGTATCGGCAATGTCAGAACCAGCAAAAGCAATGAATTTGTCTGATAGCGTACCTTCGAAGCCACCGCAAGCCAATACGACGTTCGGAGCAAGCAAGTCATGCAGGAGACCGTCGGTCTTGCGAACCTTCAGACCTTTGATCGCGCCGGACTCTTCGGTCAGCAATCTAATAGCTTCGGTCTCATAGTGGATATCACAATTCTTATAGCCACGGATGTGCTCGAACAGCTTCGCGATGATTGCCTTTCCGCCGCCCTCGGGGAAGACAAAGTGCTGTGCAGTCTTGAATTCCAGAAGAACATTTGGCTCATCGTGGTGGACCCATTTTACACCACGCTCCTGAAGGTACTTTGCAGAGATGGGCGCTTCTCTCTCAAGCTTGTGGCAGTACTCCTCATCAGCCATGCCGTTGCTGACGAGTCGCATCTCCTTGACCCAGTCCGAGTCGAAGTTCAAGTCCTTGTCGAGGCGGAGGTACGCCTTTTGTGACTGTTAACACTGTCCTCGAAGGGCTCAGAATGATCGGACGTACCATCGTCCACTTGCTAGCGCCCGACCTCTCTCCTTCCTTGCCGACTTCCACGAGCGCCACTTTACCTGGCTTGTTGTTCTTGGCACATTCCTCCAGGAAGCTCAGCGTAGCCATACAGCCCGCGAAGCCGCTACCAACGACGACAAGATCATAGTCCGAACTAGAAGCCATGTTGTCAATGAGCTTGAATGATATTTGCCGGAAATATCAGCCACCCTGAAACCGAGTACCAGGAACCGATGATACCAATACGCGTCTCTCAGGCTCTTAATATACCTTGTCCTTGCTCCACCTCAATCGAGCTCCTGATGTCCGAGGAGCTCGCATGCGGGGTTTGGGTCGATCATGGACTGTTCCTGAGATTCAGGGTGTCTCGCCACTCCTTTGGCAGATCTTTCTGACAGTCCTAAAGCTGCTCATCGATGTCTTCTGGACCGGAATATGCTTTGAGGAAGTTGCGGGGTAAGTTCACTATAGCACTATAGGTAGCTTCTCCAGAAGCGAAGCTGAGCTCCAATGTATAATTCCCGATGGTGCACAATTGCTGGACCGTGATGGCATGCCCTTTGCAGCCTTGCAGGTTGGGAACATTGCTTTATGGGATCCTTTGAGCGATTCGAGACGCAATGGTGGGGTCATTTTCTTACAAGAATGCATCAAGCACTACAGTTGGAAAATAAGCTATGGGAGCCCCTGGAGAGTCCCTCTGCACCGGACGTTCCGGAAATAGCTCAAACGTGTAGCCATCCTCTCGTGACGAAGGATCAGATGATTTAGGGTCCCCGGGTATAACGCACGGCTAGAAGCAAAGTGGGACAGGTAGAAGACCGGTGCCTGTCGAACTGCCACTAACCTCAAGGCGAGGAAACCCACACTCCTCGACTTGACGTGGTTTCCCACCAGATCATAGCGCTGGGCTTGTCCATGATTAGCTTATTATGACCTAGGTAGCATTATTATTAGTCGTGCGTACCAACAATTAGTGTTGTTCGGCTTGAGCAGCCGCGGTGTGATGGAGCACGGGTCGGCCCGCCAGCCGATTATAGCGAGTGCATCATCGCGAACTTTGTCGCATTGCGCGAGCCATCAGATTGGCCGTTTCGACGTCAACCACCAGCCCAGACCAACTGCAACGACTACCGCACCCTTTTTTCACGCCTTGCATACCCCAAGGAAAGCAGTATTACGCCACCCAAGCAGATAGCCGATTACCGCGCGCCACAACAGGCCACGCCGAAGCCCACTATCGAATCGCCGCAGCCTCACGCGCAATCTCGAAGGGGGAAGAGTCAACCGGAGAACTGTTCAAGAAAAAGCGCGGGAAGGATATCGCGGGGTGACAAGAAGCCGGAACTTACCCAGAAGCGCCGCTAGGCGCGGCCCTGAAGATGAGTGACTTGGACAAGTATGGACACGCGACCAGATACGCGATACGGCTGGTGTTCTGACTAGGCGCAGGCATATTGAGCAGCTACGAGCATGTCGTCCGATACCAGAGGCCCAAGTGCGCGAAGTATGCTACAAGGCGCGAGAATTGCTTATCGAAGAGGGTAATGTGGTGGGCGTGGATGCGCCGGTGACGGTATGTTTGCTACACGGCATCTGTCTGGATTGTCGCTGACCTGGTCTGGTGGTAGATATGTGGTGACATTCACGGGCAATTTCATGACCTGATGGAGTTGTTTCGCGTGGGCGGAGATGTGCCCGACACCAACTATCTTTTCATGGGTACGCTTTCGCGAATACCACAAGGCAGAGCTGCGCTGACTTGTCGCAGGCGACTTTGTCGACCGCGGATTCTACTCGCTAGAGTCTTTCCTTCTACTTCTTTGCCTCAAAGTTCGATACCCTGACCGCATTACCCTTATTCGGGGAAATCACGAATCACGACAGATAACGACAGTCTACGGTTTCTACGACGAGTGTTTGCGCAAATACGGCAGCGCCAACGTATGGAGATATTGCTGCGAAGTCTTCGACTACCTGGCGCTCGGCGCTCTCGTCTCCGGCGCAGCCACTGATCTCGAACCCACCGACTCCTCATTTGCTGCCGAGCCCTCGCAAACACAGAATTCGATGTCCGAAGACCAGGCCGAATGGGAGATCGAAGTTCTCAATTCCACCGGCCAGGTCATGAACCGATACCCGCGCGTGCGAACACAGAACGAATTCTCACAACTATCAAACCCACCGTCTTCTCCCGGCCAATCCCCCTCACGCTCCGGACCACCGGGCTCCGGCGCGTCAAGTTCAGCGAAAGGCTCGAGTGGCAACTCGGGGGGAGCGGTCTTGTGTGTCCACGGCGGTCTTTCGCCTTTAATCGATAGCATCGACAAAATCCGGCTTCTCGACCGCAAACAAGAAGTGCCACACGAAGGCGCCATGTGCGATCTGCTGTGGTCGGATCCAGACGAAATCGACGGCTGGGGCCTCTCGCCCCGCGGCGCCGGTTTCCTCTTCGGCGCCGACATCGTCAAATGCTTCAACCACAAGAACGACCTCAGTCTCATCTGCCGAGCACATCAGCTCGTCATGGAGGGCTTCAAGGAGATGTTCGACAGCTCCATCGTCACAGTATGGAGTGCTCCCAACTATTGCTACCGCTGCGGCAATGTGGCTGCTATTCTCGAGCTGGGCGAGGATGGCTCGAATGCAGGGTACAGCGCGCGTGGTAACGGCGATGCAAACCGCTCGCAGGGCGTGCTGCAGCCCAAGGATCAGGAGAGGGCATTAGGGCCTGGCAGGCGGTACAGAGTCTTCGAGGCGGCACCGCAGGACTCGAGAGGCATGCCTGCGAAGAAACCAGTGGCGGATTACTTCCTGTAGATTGCGGCGTGCAGGCTGAGTATATGTGCATACTCCTGGGAAGCTGATGTATGCATTATAGAGTAGTCATACCTTATTTGAACAAACGCACCATGTCAAGCGCCAACCAAGAAATCTTAGAGAGACAGAATTGACCAAAGCTAAGACCCACGAAAGGAACCGACAAAGGAACTGTTACTTTTCTATCGATGTGATCTATCAAGGCGTCGGACTCTGCTGATGCGTGCTCGTCGCATTACTCCTCTGCGACGACTTCCGCCCACTCCACCGACTCCCAGACCACGAGAACCCAGCACTCGACCCACGCGCCTTCACCTCCTCAGGTACATTACCACCCCGATCTTCCTGGTTAAGCAGCCCACCAACATCCTGGAACGTGACCTCAAAATCTCTCGAATACGCGATACTGTTGCTCGAGTGCTTAGAATTAACCAGCGAAGCTCTGTGACTCTCCCCTCGTGAGGACACGGGCACATGTTCAGCAGTCGCGAACGAGATGCCCCTCTCCGGCCTCAGCTGGAGTCTGTGGACCCCATAGCCGTAATCCGCACTCCCTCGCGGGCTCGTGGGAACGCCTGTATCCTTCCGCATTGTCGGCCTCTGCACAGGGAGGATCGAAGTCCTCGGTCTGCCTAGGATCCCGCTCGCGAATACCGAGAAGAACGGTTTGGCGCAAGGTACCGTGGCGGAGATGACGCTGATCTGACACGCGAACAGTGACATGACTTGCAGTCTGACGACTACGGCGGCAGGGTCGGAGCTGAAGACGCTGGAGTGGAGGATGGGCAGTCGTACGGCGCTGGGCGGAATGATGAAGAGCCGGCAGGCGAAGGCGATGAGGACTTTGGCTTTCGTTTTGCGCGACATGGGGATGCCCCAGACTAGTCGGACTGCACCAGCGAAGAGGGCGAGCTCCAGGACCCAGGAAAGCACTGCGGTGGCGAGCCTATGGCCCCACTTGATAGAAGTAAAGTCAGAAATAGGTCTTGCAAATGTGGACGCGGCAAGAGTGAGCTTACTCGGTCATGGCAATGTTTCCTAGACGAGGTGTCCCACGGATGAGGATAGCTGCACTGGAAGACCGCCGAAACCTGCGCCTGGATCAACCACATGGTCATGGCTACCATCAGCGCGTAAGCCACCGCGAGGTGCTCTCTTGTCCTGGTGATGCGAGCTAGCAAGAAGCATGCCGAGATCTTGGAGAAATAGCCGGCGAAAGTGAGCAAGAAGCCATTGACCCAGCCGATGATGGCCAGGTTGTTCTTCTCCACGGATGATAGATGGCGGAGTCGGAAGCCTAAGCCCAGAAAGACTTGCACCACGACAATCACCGAGTAGAAGAGCCCAAAGACGGTGCTTATCGCGCATGCCCAGTCATCTTTGCCAAATGGTCCGTTGACTTTGAGACGAAGGAATAAGCGGATGGCGAAGACTAAGATGAGATAGATAGCGGAGGTCACGGCGAGTACGATGACATACGCTGGTCCGGTCTCCAATCCGAAAGCAGGCATCAATCGGCTTGAATGACTAGTTTCATTTCCTAGGGGTGTAAAGGAGCTAGGCTGTGGAGAACATTCTGAAGTGAAGCTAGTCAAGCAATGAGCAGGCCCTCCCATGGTTCTTTCCGGCTACGTCTCTAGGATATCGTGCGCAAGTTTTGGTCCGTCGGGCTCAGGTGATGTACCTTGTAGTGTATCCGGAAGTCGAATCTCGCGTGGCGCAGTATAGACGCACATGCACACAAGGGAGGAAGGGGCATCCTCGCAACTCGGTCCGACTTGCTCGGCGAAGAAGAACAAGATAAGCGCATGTGGTTATCGCATCAGAACGCACTCACAATCAACAACCCTCCCTCAAACTCCATACCCATTTACTATAGCCTAGCCTCGGCAGTCTCGTATCATTCACTCAATAATCCTATCTGGCAGAGCCGTATGGAGCACCTGTAATCCATCCATTGCGATCATGGCCGACACAATCAAGCAACGGTCAATCTCGACCCGGCCGGAAAGCCCTATTCGATTTCGAAATGTTTTCGACGGAGAAGACGAAAAGGACCATGACGGTAATCATCATGACAAGATGGATATGCAGCGGATGGGAAAACCGCAGCAGCTCAAACGAAACTTCGAGATGGTCTCCACTATCGGCTTCACGTCATGTGTCATGGGGTCCGTTACTCCTCAAGTTGTCCGCGATAGAAGCTGACTTGTTCGCAGAACGTAGGAAGTGCTTTTGGCAACAAGTGGTGTCAGCATGAAGAATGGCGGTCTTCCTGGCCTCTTCTGGTCTATGGTTTAGGTGACAATCGGACAATTCTTTGTAGGCCTTTTCAGCCCTAGAAAAGCCGTCCAAGCATTAACTTTCCATGCTGATCGCTCAACAGGTAGTGCTCTCACTGGCAGAGTTGGCATCCTCCGCACCTACTGCTGGTGGACAATACCACTGGGTTTCTGAGTACGCCCCAGTCCGATGGCAGCGAGTTCTGTCCTACTGCTCTGGATGGCTTGGTATGGTGTCATGGCAGAGCATGATTGTCATCGACTGTTACATGGTTGCCGACATCATCCAGGCAGTTGTCCAGATTGCCCGGCCAGATTATGTCGCCACACGGTGGCGTGGGACGTTACTTACCATGGCTACTGGACTCGTTGTTTCTTCTTTCCATATTCTGTTAGCGAGCCATCTCTCCTGGTGCGAAGGCGTCTTTGCCACAATCCACTTCTTTGCCTTCGTTCCAGTTCTGGTGGGGCTCTTCGTCCTTGCTCCAAAACAGAGAGCGGCCGACGTCTTCCTCAATTTCACCGACGTCCACGGGAACTGGCCCGATAGGAGCATCGCAGTGCTAGTTGGCCAAGTGTCGAACTTTTTTGTCATGCTTGGAAGTGATGGTAAGATCCGCACGACGCAATCCATGAGTGGCTCACATCCGTATCTGGCGCTACTTTGTTGACACAGGTTGCTGATGTACGAACAGGCGTTGCTCATTTAGCAGAAGAAATTGAAGACGCGGGAATCATTCTTCCGCGGAGCATGCTCTACTCCTACTTTGTCAATGCCCCATTGACAGTACTGATGGCCGCGGTCTTCTGCTTCAGCGTCACCTCACTTCCGAAAGCGCTCGCAAGCCCGATGCCTTTCGTCACTGTGTTCCATGATGTGTTCCAAGAGCGAGATGCCGCAATCGCATTCTCAGCTGTTGTCTTGGCCCTGGTGACCATGGTTGCAGTGAGCGCCCTGGCGGCAACCTCACGCCAGATTTTCGCCTTTGCGTAAGTCTTGCGGTGCCTGACATACCCGCCAGCACAATGGAAGGGCAAAACCGACATAGACTCGAGCGCTGACTACGTTCTCAGTCGTGATAAAGGCCTTCCATATTCGGACTGGCTCGCAACGATCGATGGCCGCTTTGACGTGCCCGTCAACACCATTATCATCACCTTCCTTTTCACATGCTGCATGTCCCTAATCAACCTAGGCAGCAAAGTCGCCTTCGAAGCCATGCTCAGCCTTGCAACCGTCGCACTAATGGCAACATACCTGATCTCAATTGGCTGTGTTCTCCTGAAACGAGTGCGAGGCGAGCCACTTCCGCCCGCGCGGTGGTCTTTGGGCCGCTACGGAACGGCTGTCAATGCGATTGCTGTGGTTCATACCGCTTGGTCGGTGAGTCTGCCTCAATCCAGTAATAGTAGGTCATAGCCCACTGACATCGTCTTGCAGTTCTTCTGGGCCTTCTGGCCCTCGACATCTGACGTCCACAGTGGCACCTTCAACTGGTCATGCGTGCTGTTCTTGATCTTCCTTGCATGCGCATTATTGACTTACCACCTTCACGCGAAGCACACCTACGAAGGACCAGCTTCTTACATCACGGCACGGGAGGAAGAATAAGGGACTGCTACAAGGGAGGCATTGCGCGAAGACATCCTTGATTGAATTGAGACCTACCGGCTAGTGCTTGCATGATGTCCCGCTTTTTTCTGTCGCCTAAGAACCTCCTGCAGAAAAGAAATTGGCACCCACCTGAACCTACCTTGCAGTCGAGCACGATGAAAGGGAAGCTTCCAAAGTGACAGCATCTCAGGTTATTTCAACTGCCGACCATTATTTCTTTCCCAAGGCAGCGGCCCAGCGGCACTGAGCTGATTTACTGGGAAAAGTAGTCGAGCTTCGGCTTCTTCGACATCTGCATAGTGGCGTCCGTCGGGGTCTTCGCCTCAGAGACAGTAGCCGGCGTATGAGGACCAGAATCCGCGGAGGATGCGGCGGCAATAGCAACAGCCGTGAACCGCTCGTAGTCCTTCTCGATGCGCAGTTTCTCTTTCTGCATGTGCTGAAAATCACTGTTCGGATCGTTCTCCCAGTGCCTAACACAGACATGACAATCAACAAAGAAGCCGTGGTTGGTGTGATAGCCCAGCATTTCCAATTCCGGAATGGATTCGTCGATCAAGCGAGCTGTATCCCATTGAAGACAATCCTCGCAGAATCCCTTCTCACACCAACGGCAGCGATACATCAGGCCGCCGGCTTCGGTCGTCTTCTTCGTGCAGTCGAAGCATTCATGCTGAGGGCAATAGAAGTTGCCGGAAGAGATTCCCGCTTTGCCCTGCATTTCCTTGCTCAGGCAATCAACGTGGTAGCTGCGAGGGCAGCCACTGCAGCAGACGAGATCGCCACCGTCCCAGCAGACTTGACAATGGTCCTGGCTGGTGATTGGTTTCTTCTTCGCCTTCTTAGGCTCAGCAAGACGCGGGTCCTTTCCAGCAAAAGTAGGCACAGCCTCCCAATCAGCACATTCCATACTTTCCTTATTGATTGCAAAGCCATCTACCATTACGGTAGTGTTCTTGCCCAAACGGCGGTCAGCATGGTTGAGATCCAGGGGCGCACCCACAGCCGAAGCAGCTTTGCCATGGTGTCTCTTGCCTTCGAAAATCGCTGTCTCGACCTTCTCAACGTTGTTGAGCCAAGCCTCCTCGTCAACATCAGGCTTCGCATCGGTATCCAGGTTGGTGGCAAGCGGATCCTGCTGTCTATCCTTGCACTTTTCCAGCGTTGTCTCCCAGTCCCAACCGATCATCTCGTTGACATCGATCTCTGGAGTCACAAGAGTCTGCGCGCCGCGGCGAATCAGAGACTTAAGCTCAGACTTGTCAAGTTGCGGCGTGTCATCTTCGCCAGAGAAATCCTCGCCATGCTTGCGCTTGTTGCTCTGGCGGTCGGTGTGCAAGTTGCGCATGTTCCCAGTGACCTTGACAGACAAGTACATTTTCTTGCGAATGCGGCTCATCATCTGTTCTTCGACCGTGCCTTGAGTGCACAGCTTGTAAACGGTGACTTTCTGGGTTTGACCGATGCGATGCGAACGTGCCTCTGCCTGCAAAGTGACCTGCGGGTTCCAGTCTTCGTCCATGAATACCACCTCGGTGGCAGGTGTGAGGTTGATACCAAGACCACCGGCTCTAGTAGAAAGAAGCATGATGTTGCAGTTGGACTTCGGATCGTTGAACATGCGGATCGCAAGATTTCTCTTCGCGCGGACCGTGCTACCGTCAAGCCTCAAGTACTTGAGCGAGCCGGAACCGCTAGCGTTGCGAATGAACGCAAGGAGATCTTCGATAATATCCAGGGTCCTCGTCCAACCAGAGAAAATGAGGATCTTCTTTCCTTGCTTGATGACCAACTCTTGCAACAACTTATCAAGGACAATGAACTTACCGGAAGCAATGCGCACGTGATTCCCGATCACGTACGGCTCAGGGCATGATCCAGGTAGCAGATACGGGTGAGAGCAGGCCTTGCGCAGCTGAACGAGCAAGTTCATCAGCTTGCGGTAATCCTTGTCGGATGATTCTGACGCCTGCATAGCATCGACCATGATGTTCTTGCTGTCGGCCCAGATGTCGAGGTTGCCAGTATTCGAGGCGCCGTTCTGCGCGAGCGTCGGCTTCTGATCATCCGCGCTCGTTTGCTTCACATCCTCTTCCGCCTTGACCTTACTGGCTTTGAACAAGTCTTCCAGTAGCAAAGTGTCGACTTTTGTTAGAAGTCGAGTATACCAAAATCTCTGCATCGGCGTGAGCGGAACGAACAGCAGGACCTCTTCCTTCGGCTCTAGGTCAAGATCCACACCTGGGCTGCTCTTCATGCGCCTTAGCATAATGAGCTCGAGTAAGCGGCGGGCGCTGTCCATGAACGATGTGGACGCTCTTCCTTTCGTCAGGTCGAACGCCTGCTGAAATCCTGTGGCAGTATCGGCGGTGAACACCTCGGGAAACAGCCAGTGCAACAGCGACCATAGCTCTTGAAGGTTGTTCTGAAGCGGAGTTCCGGTCAAGATGAGGCGATGTTCGGCTTGCAGTGATTGCAGTGAGGTTGCCACATTCGTCCTCTCAGACTTGATCTTGTGTCCCTCGTCCAGAACAACGTAGCGCCAAACGAAAGCACTCTTGAACCAAGCCTGTTCAGACACGAACATTTCGTACGACGTGATGACAACGTCTACCGGGTTCGGATCCTCAGACAGGTCGATTGCATCGTTTTTGGACGTGCCCTTGGTTTGAACTCCGTATCTATCGATAGCACCGAGAATCTCCCGCTTCAAACGGTCGCGTACTTGTTTCGTGCCGTGGAAAGTGATAGCTTTCAGTTCCGGGACCCACTTGGCCACCTCGGTAGTCCACGAAGGGAGGACACTGAGCGGGCAGATAACCAGAAAGGGTCTTTCTTCTTCCGAGGTCACCGGATCGGTGACCTTCAAGTATTGAAACAAGGACAGTGTCTGCAGGGTCTTTCCGAGTCCCATTTCATCGCCCAAGACAGCTGACATGCCGTTGCGATACATGTGAACCAGGAATGACAAGCCCTCCATTTGGTACGGCTTTACGATGGCTTTGATCCCTGTCGGCTGTGGCGATAGCGGATCTTTGGGAACGATCTCGGGATCTTGACCGTTGATCGCACGCTGTTTCTCCAGTCTTGCAATGTAATTGCTTGCTGGGAGAAGCGGTACAAAGAATTCCTTGTGCGCTAGTAGAAAGGTGTCGCGCTTTGGCTTAGTTTGGCTTGCAATCTCATTTCTGATGAGATTGCGGGCAGTGGCGCGCTTCTTAGACTCCATTGGCGAAATACCGGTGCTAGGCGTTTTGGTAGTGAAAGGGTTGTTGGCGTCGGAGGCTATGGATTTCTTGTAGGTCCGATGGGTTATCGCGTAGCTGACAGTTTGCCTAGCGGCGCGCGTTGGCAATTGGCGAGTGGTAGGTACGGCTGGAACTGGAGCGCTGCCTTGCGGAGCGCCCGCAGCTTTGGCCTCTGTTAGTCGTCATTTTCCCTATATAGATAAGCTCAAACTTACCAGTGGCAGAGCCCTCAGAGGTCAAGGTCCCAGTGGTATCAATATTGGCCTTCGCGGGCGTTGGAGACTTAGGCAAGCTGGCGAAGCTCAATGGGCTTTCGCTGCTCACGCTGCTGGCCTTGTCGATCTGATGCTGCATTTCCTTCCTCATTTTGCTGACCGAAGCTGGCGAGGGTGAGGCACCAAAGGCGACGAGAAGATCCGAAAGCTTGGTAGGAGTCCTGGGTGTCCTTGGAGGAGACGCGCCAATGGACGCAGCCTTGCGCTGGTCGGGAGACTGTGAGTTCTCCATAGTCGTCAATTGTTCACAGTATGTCGGTGTGCGGAGTTAGAAGAAGAAAACCGCGAACCATCACGAGTAGCCACGATAAGGCATGCATGCATTTTGGCATGTGATACTCGTCACATTTGACATGTGCCTTACTGAGGGCGACTTTACCATGTCGACGACGTGTTGCTACAGCCTACATTGTGGTGATAATGGTTCAATTGGAACAATAGAGTATGACTTTGACTTACAAGCGGATCTTTACTGTTTCTAAATGCACATACATATGCATTGGATTGCTGAAATAAGAGATGCCAACTGAAGTGAACGGTTTCCTCGACTGTGAAGTGTAGAGCCTCGCGGATGTCTCCGGCGCGTGGTTGCCTGAGGCTTCAAGGCCCTTGACTCAGCCGAACTACAAATAGCGACAACGACCTCAACCTCAATACTCCCCTGCGCCTTGCGACCGCCTCCTGGCTCCAGAACAGCTTTACCAGACAACTCCGGGCTTGCCAGGAGGTACCATAGGCAGACAGAAGTACCCCTTGGACGACCGACAACATGGCTACCGCAACCAACGCTACCTTCTACGAGCTGTACCGTAGCTCTTCGTAAGCATACATCTGTGGAGCGCAATTTTCCTTCAGACAACTGACTGAGAACGCACAGTATTGGTCTCGCCCTTGCCGACACGCTCGATGACTTGATCTCGTCCCGCCGCATCGAGCCGCAGCTCGCAATGCGCATTCTCCAGAACTTCGACCAGAGCATCTCGACCGTGTTGGGGGACAAGGTGAAAGCTAGGATGACATTCAAGGTATGAACACATCTAGTTGCGATGCCTGAATTGTGACATGGCGCTGACAAGTCGCGCAGGGACACCTCGACACGTACCGCTTCTGCGACGAAGTCTGGACTTTCATCATCAAGGATGTCAAGTTCAAGCTGGATAACACCCACAACGTCGAGGCAGAGAAGGTTAAGATCGTCGCCTGCCAGAGCAAGGAGAAGGCTCAGTGAGCCCGTTGCTTGAGAGACGGATGGGAAAGTTAAGACCATGCTACGAAAAGTCCAATTTCAAGGGAGGATGGTATACGACAACATCGTGGCGGACGATGTGAATATTGGCCGCTGAAACATAGAGCGGGCTCCTGTCTTCCGTATCGCCGGCACCGAGCGAATACCTTCAACAAGACTCAGAACGGAGTGGCACAGCATAAGAATATAATAAGCTGCTCGGTAGACAAGCACTGCCCTACGGTTTCATCAATGAAGCTTAAACGGACACATGTGTGCAGCGAAGGGGGAGCAGAGACTAGAACAAGATAATGATACCCATGCAGACCACGTCAATCAGAGATGAAATGAACCAAGAGATTGAATCGAGAGCGTTCCAAGTGACAAAGTTCCTCCTCCATCACATTCATTTATTCATTAGCTTCTTCAGAAACATCCTTTTTCAAGGGCTTGCCCAACACTTCGTTTTTCGTGGTCCTCTGTACACATACATGCCAATGATGAAGCGCCAAGCGGCAGCGGGCTGGACTTCATCGTGGAACGTGGAGCCGACGCCAACAGCCATCGGGCTACAACACCACATCTCTCATATTACAGTCTATCCGCCCGGACGATCGAGCTCTCACAAGAGACACCACTGAAAGACATGCCAACTCCACAAACGCAATGGCTCTTCTACGCCATCTCCTCCGGGGCCTGCGCAGCTCTCAACGGCGTCTTCGCCAAATTGACAACCACCCAACTCACGACATCATGGGCAACAGGGCTCTCACACTTCTTCGGCCTGAAAAATGAAAGCATAGTATTCGAGCTGCTCGTTAGAGGCGTGCGTACTTCCTCGACACCTTACCATCTCTCAGCCCCTCTGACCTTAAATGCACAGTTCTTCTTCGCAATGAACCTCCTGTTCAACGCTATCATGTGGGGCCTTTTCACGCGCGCTCTCACGCTGGCGAGTAGTACGGTGCGCGTCAGTGTCATCAACACGAGTGCCAACTTCATGCTTACGGCGTTGTTGGGGCTGATCATCTTTCGCGAGACCTTACCCGGTAAGTCATCTTGATTACACATTTCCCTCACAACCGGACCTCAGGTTCTAACGCTCTACAATCCAGGACTATGGTGGCTCGGCGCAAGCTTCCTCGTCGCTGGGTCCGTGATCATCGGACGACGAGAGGAAGGCAAGGAATCCGGCGACGCAGGCACCGCTGGGACCGAAGCTACTGTCGCTGCGGGAGGTCAAGTCTACAGTGATGAACCGGACGCGCCGCTTGGGAGCCGAGCAGGTCAAGCTGTGGGCGGCGACCTTGAGTTGTCAAGTAGTGACAGACCGAGGAGCAGGAGTGCTGACAGAAGCGGCCGTCTCGTGGACGAGTAGACATGATAGATTTTGGCCTGCAAGCTCGCGAAAGATGATATTTACCCAACACATCCGCGCGTGCGAACATATTCCCAAGCTATACACCCGACACCGCGCACAACGCAGAGTGGGGGACATTACCGAAAGTTGAACCATTGAGAGAATGCACTTTTGCGCCACAGAATCGAACTCCGAGTGTCCATCTCGCATCCCAATTTCCCAGCGCCAATCTTCAATCCCTCGATCCAACTCCAATACCTCGCGAGCTCACGAGCTCTGCACCTTGTGGTCGCCTTGTACCGCCTGCGCATAAGTCGGCGGGACATCCGTGCTGGGGCGCGAAGACTCAGCAGGCGTAGGCGCCGAAGGGCCAACAAAGCCGTTCTGGTGGCCGGGGAACTGCGCGTTCGGCGTGCTGCCGTTCACGGTGCCGTATCCTTGCTGGCGAGGGCGCTGGCCGCCGGGCGCATATTGTGGCTGACCTTGCACGTAGTAGTAGGTCACACTGCCTTGCTCTTCGTCGCCGACTTGCTCATAGGTGGGGTCAGGTGTGATCGCGATGATGTACCAGGCGTGGAGGAGGCCGGGGAGGAAGCCGAGCACTGTCGAGTTTGTCAGATACGTTCGAAGATGTCCCCCTAGAGAGATGGCTTACTGCAAAGCGCGATGTTGATGAGGCTGTCTGCTGAGCAGAGGCCTCTCTTGACCCAAACCGCAATGGGCGGGAACAAGATTGCGATAAGGCCGAGAAAGATGTCGCTGCCGCACATGGTTGTTGGTGTCGCTATGGAATCTTTTGGTGTGGTGTAGTCGCAGTGGAGAGGAGCGTCAGGTATGATTACAGAGGTTATTGTCCAGGTGTGTGGCGCAGAGCGTGAATGCTTCTGCCTTGAAGCGCGGCGCGGCTGTGCTGAAGAGGATGACGAAGGCGCAGCGCCAGTCGCAGGGAACGCGGGGGTGGAGCTGAAGGGCACGCGAGGCTCGGCGAACTGCGTTTGAGAGCGATCGTAAAGTAATGAAAACATCGCTCATGCGACCATGATTCTTTGTTTCGGACACAGGATGAAAATACGAACCGTCCAGGTTTTTCACCAATGCAAATCAATCGATCCCTAATTGTAGGATGAATGAGCTTGCACCTCAGCTATTGCGATTAATATTCTCCTAAGGCAATCTAACAGTTGCGGTTTCGCTCAATCAAACGAACAAGACGATGTTGTCCGGTGATTTTTAAAGCATCGTGTCTTCAATCGTACCTTTCTGAATATATCATTAATAAATATTACATCCATCTTGTAGACGCACGGACAATGATGAAGTGAACGGGCACGCGCTCTGTGTCAGCAAGCGCTGACGCTCGCCGCTCGCAAGCGTGGGGTTCGACGACCCTCCATCTGCACCTAAAGAAATTCTGCCCGATGAATCACGGCTCCATCTTCAGATCGCTCGCCCGAGCTACCCCGCCAAGAAGATATCCAAAACCACATCGTCTGCTGCATTGGCCGCGAGTTGTCCGACAGCAACGTACAACACTTCAAACACCCTCTCCAGTCCCTACCAGAAGAACCATGGCTTCGATCCACGTCGACGACAAGGTCAAGGACCTCATCAACAAGTCTTACCCGCAGGCCAAGGACGCCGGCGACGACCCTCACAAGCTCTCGACCACCGCCTTCCCTCACGTCGAGGTACGCCATAGAAAGACTGCAACGCTTCCCTGAGCGCCCTACTAACACCTACATCAGTACACCCAGCCCGAGAAGGCCGAAATCGAACAATGGCTCATCACCTCCTCACACATCGCCTCCGCGACCGAAGACCCCGCCAAAACCGCAGAGCGCCTCTCCTCCCTCAACACCCACCTCTCTACGCGCTCCACCCTGCTCGGCAGTAAGCCCTCGATCGCCGACGTGGGCATGTACGCGCGCCTGGCGCCTATTGTGAAGCTGTGGTCGCCCGAGGAGCGCACGGGCGAGCAGGGCTACCACCACATTGTCCGCCACCTGGACTTCGTGCAGAACGCGCCGATGTTCAGCCTGCAGGTTGCGCAGGACGAGAAGGTCGCGGTCGACCTCGACAGCATCGTTGCGCCCGTCAAGACCTTTGACGCCAAAGCTGAGAAGGAGAAGAAGAAGAAGGAAAAGGCCGCGGCGGCCGCTGGTGAGGCTGCGCCGGCTGAGGAGAAGAAGCCCGTGAAGGAGAAGGCGAAGGAGGCTGGTGAGAAGGTCGCGGGCGCCGTCGCGGGCGCGGTGCAGGGCCAGAAGAAGGAGAAGAAGGAGAAGGCGCCGAAGCAGCCCAAGCCGCCCAAGGCCGCGGCGGTGGAGAAGCCTCTGTCACCGGCGATGATCGACCTGCGCGTCGGCCACATCCTCAAGGCCGAGAGGCACCCGAACGCGGACTCCCTGTACGTCAGCACGATCAACTGCGGCGACGCGCCCGGCACTGAGAACACCTCCGAGTACGAGGGCAAGATTGTCCGCACCGTCTGCTCTGGTCTCAACGGTCTGATTCCCCTGGAGGAGATGCAGAACCGCAAGGTCGTCACTGTCTGCAACCTCAAGCCCGTGACCATGCGTGGCATCAAATCGTGCGCCATGGTACTCGCTGCATCGCCCCGTCTCGCGCCTGGTGTTGAGGACAACCACGCCGGACCCGTCGAGCTCGTCAACCCGCCTGTCGCCGCTGAG
Organism: Cladosporium halotolerans; assembly: GCF_011745625.1. Classification (NCBI taxonomy): domain Eukaryota; kingdom Fungi; phylum Ascomycota; class Dothideomycetes; order Cladosporiales; family Cladosporiaceae; genus Cladosporium; species Cladosporium halotolerans. Next base: position 35,811 of record NW_027191486.1, read on the forward strand.
GCTGGTGACCGCGTGTACTTCGACGGTTTCGAGGGTGAGCCTGAGCCTGTACTCAACCCGAAGAAGAAGGTCTGGGACTACTGCCAGGTTGGTTTCACGACGACCGAGAGCAAGGAGGTTGCTTTCGACGTTGCAGCCGTCGAGCAGATGAAGGACAGCGGCAAGACTGGCATCGCCACTCTTAAGACCAAGTCCGGCGTCTGCACTGTGCCTAACCTTGCTGGTGCCACCGTCAGGTAAAGGGAAAAGATAGAAGTGTGTCACGCGATATCATAGAAAACGCGCAATGAAATCAAACGAATGGAAAGCTAAGCTTCTGAGTCAAATAGCTAGTCACAAAGCAACCACATTTATCGTGACCACATCAAACTTATGACACGGCCGCTGGGTGTACCGGTCAATGTCCCTCCTCAGTCTCGGCGAGTCACCGCCGGGCTCCTGAAGGACAAGCTACTCTGTCGATGCACCGCCTGGCTCAGTGTACCGTGTCCCTCGCTCACCATCCGCGTAAGCTGTCCCAAATCTGTCTGGCGAGGCGGGACCACCTTCGACATCCACACCGCCCCAGAGTCCCGCCTAAGCGTGTGCATCTGACCCACTTGGGAATAGGCTACTCTGCCGGGAGAAGTCTCCGGGACGAAATCGTCGCTGTAAGGAACCTCTACGTAGCGGCTGTGAGATTTCTTGCGGACGACTGGCTGTGAAGTCTCAATGGAATCGAGGCGCTTTGTGGCAGCAGCAAAGTAACGACTTTCGTGGACCTCGACCGCATGGCTATTCCGCCGCGTGTTTGCAGCGGTGCTCTCCGGTCTGTTGCGCTCGCTAGAGAGGTGAGGCACACTGTTCTTGAGGATGGACCTAGGCTGTGCATTGTCGACGCGATCGGCCTTCAAGGGGCTCATGGGTTGTTTGATGATGCGATCCAAGTGCTCAATGCAGGCAGTGTCTTCCAGAAGCATATCATCCACTTGAAAGTCGTCCACGATCGGTTCATTGAGCTCCACTGTTAAAAGCTTGCCTGATATCGAACGAATGTTGCCAGCAGGTAATACTAGACGACGAAAGTCCGGTGCGACACCATTGTGATTATGTCGTGGCTTGAACGAGTTCCGTCTGTTGCAATAGGAAGGTCTGGTACTTTGGGGAGTGCTGGGCTCTGGGCTGTGCTCAGGCGAAGAGGGCGAATCGGCACGCCCGTCTTCATCCGATATGGAGGCACTATCAGCTGCTTGGAGACCGTCTCCATCGATATAAGTATCTGCTGCTCCGTCGTCGCCATCATCATCATCATCATCATCATCATCATCATCATCATCATCATCATATTCTTCTCCTTCCTCCTCTCCGGTCTCGAGGGAAATGCTAGACTCTCTACGTGGAGCAGAGATTGAAGAGAGCTGAGCTTGGACAATATGATCGTCCTGATCAAGAAAACTCACGCTCATCGAGCCTCGACTGCCTGGCTGTCGTGACGGCGGAATGATGTTCGAGGCGTCAATTACGCGGCTTGATCTTTCGTGTTCTTGGATTGCCCTTTGGTCCCCATCTACTTTGAGCTCAAGTCTTCCTTGGGTATTGGGAGAAAATTCAACATCGGGCAGTGGGCCACTAACAAGGGTGAGTGCTTGCATTCCCTCGAAGAGGTAGTCATGCTGTCTTGGCTTCCGCGCATTTCCCTTCTGAACTGGGCGTTCGCGTCTTGAAGTGAGCTCATTGCTATCAAACCCATCACCAATGACCTGTAAGGCCTGACTGCCTGACGCGGTAATCTTTGGGGCGCTCTGATTCTTTCGCAGGTGCTGAACGGATTTGTATGCCGACGACGGCATCCGAAATCGTTTTCGAATCGCACTCAGCGACACATTGCGTTTCCGTTTCTTTGGTGTTGCATCTGAGCCGCTAGAGATGGAGGCGTCTAGCGGCGTTTGTGCTGCAGAAGAGATTGGATCCCTGGCCTCAGTTTTCTTGGGATGCCTTGGAAGTTTGCCTGTGTGAGTATCTGAGCCGTTACCAGCCACCAAGATGAGCTGGTTGAGAGGAAGACGCCCCTTGCTGACACGATTTGATCTGGGCTTGGCCTTCTTTTTGCTCGGTTGGGCAGATTGCGGCTGTTTCGAATGTTCTGTCGGAGAGTCTCTCCCTCCCGATGTCAACAAAAGCGGGATAAGGCTCTGGTGAATTGGCTCGGCATCAGACAGCGGCAGGTCCTCTGCGTCAGGAAGTACTTGCAACGCAACTGGTGCACGGTCGCGCGCTGGCGAAGCATTTGGCCTTTCATCAGGCCGGTGGAATTGATTGCCGCGCTTGAATTGGCTTCCAGTCAAAGGCAGGAGCTTGTTGTTGTGCTTTCCATACGTCGTCTTCGGGGCCGTTGCTGCGATCCTCGCTCGGGCTGCTGTACGAGTCTCTCTTTGCGCGCTTGTCTGCGGCCGCGAGCCAGAGGTCCGTAACTGCGCTCTGTGACACGGCTCGCTAGCAATCTCTGCCATTCCGATGTGGCTTATGCACCGCGTAGACCAAATACCTTCAATGCCGCGTGGGCGTCATGAAAGGGGCGGCACATGAGGCGTGAAGTCGAGATAGGCTTTCAACATCTTAAGAAGGCGCGCGTCAGCCATAGCCATAGGCTGGATGCCACTTGCCATTCTCAACTGTCCAGTCAGCGAATTGCATACCACCATGTTTGGGAAATCTAGCGCGTCAGAGGCTGGTGAGAAAGAAATCTTGGAGATATAGGCGTTTTGTACTAAAGTAAAATTGGCGGAAATCGCACAATTGGTATCTCAAAATTAAAAGTCAGCAATAAACGCCCATATATGCCGCTAGCATGACAGCATCAACAATATCCCCAGCCTTATGCTGACAGGTATCTTCTTTACATCCTCCTGATCTCCGTCTCGCCCTTGTACTTCTCCAAGCCGCCGTTCAGGTGCTCCCACCATTCGAACAGCATGCTCTCGCAGATGAGCTTAAACCACGGAGTGAACTTCAGCGACGAGTCCTTGAACATATCCTTGAGCTCCTGCGCCGCGACGTATTTCGAGTCGCGCACCTCGTTGGGGTTGATATCGAGGTCGACGTCGGCCTTGATGAACAGGATGTAGTCGATCTCGTGCTCGCCCCACTTGCCGTCGCTGGGCGCCTTGTAGTGTATCCTCGTCAGGAAATCGAACTTCTCAATCGGTACCTGCGCAGGGTTGATGCCGAGCTCCTGCTGCAGCTTGCGCTGCGCCGCGCGCTTCACGCCCTCAATGGCCGCGGGCAGAGTCGCGCCTGTCTCAGTGGGGATGCCCAAAGGGTGCGAGCAGCATGTGTTTGTCCAGAGGTCGGGGAAAGTGATCTTTTCAGACGCGCGCTGCTGAAGCAGAAGACGGTCCTGGGAGTCGAAAAGGAAAACGGAGAATGCGCGGTGAAGGAGGCCTTTGTTGATGTTCTCCATCAGATGGCAGATCTTCTTGCTGGCGCTGCCGATAGGAACGTCATTGTCGTCGAGAACAATGCAGACCTCGTCCATTAGCCGGATCTGCTCCTCATCGTAGCCAGCGAGGTCATCGTCCTGGGTAGCGCTGTTCTGTGTTTGAGCGGCGAGCTGGGTGTTGATTTCAGGGAAGAGGCGCAGAATGTTGTTGGCACTCTCAGACTGAGTGACGGTAGTAGTGGCGCTCATTCTGGTAAGTTGTCGCGTGTATGTAATGTGTGGTCGTCGTGGGTTGGCCTCCGCAGTCAAGGAGAGTGGCTTGCCCCTCAGTTGAGAAAATAGTGGTTCGAGGCCGATCCAGGAACCGGCTTGACTCGCGCAGGGTCCTCATGCAGCCACTTTACCATCTGCGCGTTTGCTCCTTGTAGTCCGCCGTAACTGCAGGGGGACGCGTTTCACGCGCGCGCTTCTGGCGTCGAATTTCCGTAGCAACCCAACAGCCCCTCCTCCGAGACTTGTGTATACCGACTGCAGAAAGGCAACGAGGCAGTCACATCGGACTCGCACGCATCGCACACCACTTAAACCGCCATGTCTTCGATCGTGGACGGCTATGCCTCGACGCCGCGCGAGCCGCGCAGCGATGCCCCTTCACAAGCGCCTTCGCAAGCTCCTTCGTCCAGATCAAGACAGAATGGCCGTTCCTCGTCACGACCAAGAGCACCGAACTCGATCATGGGAACACCAGCTGCATTCAGCGATGCGCCGTTCGCAGATGATGAGGTTATTGGAAGAGTACCGCGAAGACAGGTTCCGGGAGCAGACATCCCCAGAGTTGTAGACGCTACAGGAGAGAGTTTGTCAGACAGGTTCCAGGAGTTCCTTGAGGAGTATGCGCGATCGTCCGAGAGTATTGAGCTCAATTGACAAATGAACAGGTTCACCGAAGACCCTACACCTTCAGCAGCGCCCGCCTCCAGCGCGGTGACAACGAACAGATACTACATTGCGCAGATCCACGGCCTTGCGCAATTCCAACTGTCGACGCTTTATATTGACTTCACGCATATCATGAACCACGGAGAGGGTGTTCTGTCAGGCGCCATCCAGGGCGACTTCTACCGATATCAGCCCTACATGCTCAGAGCTGTGCACAACTTGATTGCAAAGTACGAGCCGCAATATTTCAGAGAGCACAGGCAGCCCGGATCTACGACCGCAAGAACCGATACCTCTTTGGCCAACAACAGCATGAGCGAGGAGGACGACCTTCACAAGAAGACGCCCAATCAGCAGACGGACAAGATATTTGCGCTCGCGTTCTACAATCTGCCCTTGGTCTCGAGGGTGCGACAACTTCGCACTGAGCAGATCGGCAAGCTGGTCTCGATGTCTGGTACCGTGACAAGAACTTCCGAAGTGCGACCTGAACTGCATTTGGCAACCTTCATCTGCGAGGTGTGCAACAACGTTGTACCAGACGTTGAGCAGATTTTCAAGTACACGGAGCCAACACAATGCCCGAACGCGACTTGCATGAACCGTCTGGGGTGGAGACTGGACATCCGACAGAGCACATTCATCGACTGGCAGAAAGTGCGCATCCAGGAGAACAGCTCTGAGATTCCGACAGGAAGCATGCCCAGGACAATGGATGTGATTCTGCGCGGCGAAATGGTCGACAGAGCCAAGGCTGGCGAGAAGTGTGTTTTCACGGGAACTCTGATTGTGGTTCCGGACGTTAGCCAGTTCAGAGTGCCAGGGAGCCGGGTACAAGCAGTGCGCGACACCCAAGGCGGCAACAGCGACGCCGGAGGCACCGGTGTAGGTGGTCTGAGGGCACTTGGTGTCCGCGATCTGACGTACCGTATGGCATTCCTCGCCAACATGGTCACGCCGGATATGACCACTCAGGGACAGAAGCCCAATCAGAACCTGAAGGGTCAAGCGGGCAACATCTTGACGTCTCTGAACCAGATGGTGGATGTCGGCGATGGTACCGGTGACGAGGCTCAGCAGGCGTATCTGGATACCTTGACGCCTGCCGAGATTGAGGATCTGAGGAAGATGGTGCAGATGCCCAACATCTTCATGCGACTAGTGGACTCGATCGCTCCTATGATCTACGGTCATACCGTTGTCAAGAAAGGTTTGCTGTTGCAGCTGATGGGAGGTGTGAGCAAGGTGACACCTGAGGGCATGGCTCTTCGTGGAGACATCAACATCTGCATTGTTGGTGATCCTAGTACCAGCAAGTCGCAGTTCCTGAAGTACATCTGCTCGTTTCTTCCTAGAGCTGTGTACACCTCTGGAAAAGCTTCTTCTGCAGCTGGTCTCACAGCTGCTGTGGTCAAGGATGAGGAGACCGGCGAATTCACCATCGAAGCCGGTGCGCTCATGCTTGCAGACAACGGCATTTGCGCCATTGACGAGTTCGACAAGATGGATGTTGCCGACCAGGTCGCCATCCACGAAGCTATGGAGCAGCAGACGATCTCCATCGCAAAGGCTGGCATCCAAGCCACCCTCAACGCGCGCACCAGCATTCTGGCTGCAGCCAACCCCGTTGGCGGCCGCTACAACCGCAAGACGACTCTGAGAGCCAACATCAACATGAGCGCACCCATCATGTCCCGTTTCGATCTGTTCTTCGTCGTCCTCGACGAATGCAACGAGCAGATCGACGACCACCTCGCCCGCCACATTGTCGGCATCCACCAATTGAAGGACGATGCCGTAGAGCCCGAATTCAGCACCGAGCAGTTGCAGCGCTACATCCGCTTCGCACGCCTGTTCCAGCCCGTCTTCACGGACGAGGCCAAGGTGACGCTTGTGGAGAGGTACAAGGAGCTCCGTTCCGACGACGCGCAGGGCGGCATCGGCAGGAACTCATACCGCATCACGGTCAGACAGCTGGAGTCGCTCGTCCGGCTCAGTGAGGCCATCGCCAAAGCCACTTGCGTCGACCAGATCACGCCCGAGTTCGTTGACGAGGCCTACAGACTTCTTAAGCAGAGTATCATCAGTGTCGAGAAGGATGACGTCGAGTTCGAGGATGAGGAAGACGCCGTGCTGGCCGACGCCATCGAGGGTGCGGACGGCGACCTGGACGACGGTGATTCTCCTATGGCTGGCGATGACCCCGAGGAGGAAGCTGGCCCATCTGGTTCTGTCAGGGCATCCGCCACACCTGCGCCTGCACCCAGGCAAAGGACCCAGATCAAGTACGACGACTACATCAAGATTCACAACATGCTCCTGCACAGGGTCAACGACGACCAAAGCGCAGCAGAGGACGGTGTCGAAGAAGAGGATCTGCTGGTTTGGTACCTCGAGCAGAAGGAAGCCGAGCTGCAAAGCCAGGAGGACATGGAGACGCAGAAGAGCCTGGCCAGGAAGGTGCTGAAGAAGATGGTGAAGGTATGTTTCTCCCCACCCTCCAACATCTCATGTCGATCAAAGCTAACACACTTTCTCGCAGACAAACATACTCCTCCAAATCAGAGGCGAAGGTCTAGCCGACGAAGCCGGCGACGGCCTGCAAGAAGACAGGGTGATGTACGTGGTGCATCCCAACTGCGTCGTTGACGATATCGGATCATGATTCTGGCGTGGCTTGCATAAGTGGAATTGCAGCGAGGTGTTACGGGAGGGAAAGTATAGGATCATGACTGAACGTGTGGGCTTTGTGATATCCGATGGCGTTTGCGGCGTATGGAACTGTCAAATTTTCAACATTGAATATATCCCGAGTTTATCTTCCACCAGGCACTGAACCCACTTTCCGTGATCATGGGCGAACAACTCACTACAACACGAAATAACCAACACTGCAGAGAGCAAGATTGATCACAGACAATGGTGATTTTCATACAAAGTCATAGCCAGTCCGGCGTAATTACCTAAGCACCAAAATCCATCATCTTAGGAGGACTGGCCACCCTTTGCACCAGCCTCCTTGGCCTTCTGGCTGCCCTTCTCGAAGCTGCCACTGCTGGCCTGGCCACCCTGGGAGGCGATATCTTGCTATAGATATGGTCAGGCACTGTGTTGCACACCAAAGGTCGCTACTCGACTACTTACCACCTTCTCCTTAGCCATGGAGGCCTATGGGTTACTCCACGTTAGTATTGACCTAGGCTAGCAACAAGACTTCGGATACACCTACAAATCCGGAGTTCTCGGTTCCGGTCTGGCCGCCCTTGGAGGCAATGTTGGAGACCTCCTCCTGGGGACGGTTGGCGAAGTTACCGGGGTTGGAGTTGTCGGCCATTGTGAAAGTTGCGTTGATTAGAATTCGCTTGCGTTTTTGATCGAGTGATGAAGAGCAGTTTGTTGCAGTGTGAGGAAAAGGCATCGAATTCAGCGACCTTTCCTGTCTATTTATGGGCGTCCAACTCCTCCAGAGAGATCAATGATGCCATGGGCTGGACGGCATCATGACGAGGACGTTGACGTACAATTGACGGGAGTTGCTATGAACATCGCGCTTACACGCATTGTTGATCCATGGGATCCAAACACCAACTGCGGCTGGCATCTAAAAGGGCAATCATCGACATGATGCATCTGACGCGTGCTATGCGCTATGTTTGCGATGTAGTGGTGGTGATGGCATAAGCGCGTAAAGTGCTCGCGTCTGGCCCGCGATGACACGATGACTTGTGGGGTGAGATCCGGCGATTGTTGCTCCGCCCTGTTGAAATGCCTACACCTGAATCAAATTACTGAGTGGCTCATTGGTCAGTATCGATGGTCTGCTGTTACTCACGTGTTCGACATCTCGGCTGATGTTCACGGGCAAGCATAGCAAAGATGTGCTTTGCCCGTTGGTGAGTGACTGTCCCTCGTGAGAACAGCCGAATGATCGAGCAATGTTTGTTTCGTCATCAAGGGAACATATTCAAATGATGAACCGATTCGAAAGGCCCTTGCAATGCATTCGCCAACATCGCGTTGCCGTGTCGCATGGCAGCCGGATGTGATGCTGCCCTAACCCTAACCCTACTTACTCTCCCCTAGCTCTTGGATGCCCCTATTGTTTCCTCGTGGCAGGGTCAATGTATAAACTTCTGTCGTACAAAGGCATCTCGACTTTAATTATTAGTCAAACTAACCAAGGTTCACCGTATCGCTCCTCGTTTTATCTCCTAAAGTGAGCGCTTGCTGCCGTTAGCACGATCATTCCGAACGCAAGCAGAATCGCCGTTTTGAATGTCCATCGCCCCTCGAAAGCACTGCAGACGGGTGTAAATGGTAGCAAAGATTCACCAGGGGAGTCACGGAGTGTCACATGTCAATTTCGTTGGGTTTTGTCGCGAGACGATTGCCTTGTTAGAATTCGGCGATATTGAGCATCTGTCTGTCGGCGCTCACGGCCCTTGCGGAGGATAACGCTGGCCATCAATGATGCCTAACATGTATACGCAGGAGGGTATGTGCCTTGCACGAGAGCTGCTTGATCGATGTGGCTTCCAGTGACTCTAGTGGAGACGTTTCGATAGCGAGCAGGAGAGTTGAGATGAAATCTTCGCAAACCTCTCTCACACCTCAGTTACTCAAAACGAGACAATTCTCCCTCGAGTTGCCCGAACACTCTGAATATCACCGCAAAGGCAAAAAAGATGGGTTATATGCACCGTTGTGGATAGTCCTACCCGGGATCGAACCGGGGTTGTCGGAATTCTGATGTTCCTGCGAACAGGATGCTTCAAAATCCGAAGTGCTGCCCCTACACCATAGAACTGAACTGATGACTATGCCCTGTCATAACCACATATATACCTTGATCAAAACGATCGAGCGCCGGATAGGTCGCACCTGATGACCGCGAAATGTCGCGTCTACATGGCTTCACCGTTGAGATATTCCAGTCCAAAGTGAGAAGCATACCCGAATTCAGTTCGGAACTCACGTGAAGCCTGCTTTGGCATCCGTCTTTGCGGGCGGCTGTCCCCGAACATGATGGCTACAGGTGACCCTTTTACCCACCTTTGCGCTATGGCTTGTTCCCTGGAGCACTCGGGGGGACGTGAGCTCTGCAACACCATCTCGGTCATCCAGCACGATATGACACAAAACTTTTGTTATGGCGTTCATATACATGGGTGAAGCCTCGGTTCAGCGAACACTAGAAAGCACTCAACACCTACACCAGAAAGGAGTGATGCCCATAATGGTCTGCTTACGAACGAGGTAGCTAATGCCTACGCAGGTATTAACCCTCATGGTCCGTGGCTGTGCAGGTGGATCAGGAATGAAGGTGCTGTAGCCTACCCAGTGTCAACGTCCACAGACACTTGGCAGGAACGCGATTCTCGCAGCTGGCGGTGGTTGGTTGAGTCAAGCAGAATGGACGCATGCGTTCGAGTATGAATTTTCTGAGCTTGAGCGCTGGTGAGGTTGGTAGCTTTTGTCAGATGGTGGTAGTATCTAGAGTCCCGGCGCGATGCCTATGCACGTATGTCATATGTCTGTGTGTCTCCATGTCGACGTACGATTGTTGCGCCTCTTTGTGTGCTAGCATGACCGATCAAACCCTTCTCACAGCTCTCCGTGTGATGAAGAGGCACTAGAAGCAACACTAGCAGCAGTCTCCGTAGCGCTCTTCAGCAGCTCTTCCGCCGCCTTAGCCTGATCCGTGTCGATCGCCCACCACATCACCTTCATCGTGAGCGCAATAGCCGGGATAGCGATAGCCAAGATCCAAAGAAGCGCGTACAGCCACTCCGGCATGACCTTCGGCCGCGCATCTGTGCTCTGCACGACTCTTTGGATCTCGTGATCGAACAGCTGAGTCATCTTCGTCTGGCTGAACTCCGCGAGCACTCGCTCCCTGCCGCTCTGGCCCATCTTCTTAAGGCCATCGGCGCTGGAAGGAATGAGCGGCTTCCGCATGACGTCCGTCCACTGTTCAGTCTTGCTGGGGCTCCTGAGCCAGCCGGTGCGACCGTCGTAGATCGTTTCGAGCGGGCCGCCAGTGTTCGTCGCAAGGACTGGTACACCAGCAAGCATGGCCTCGAGCGGCACGATGCCGAAATGCTCATTTGTGGGCGTATAGACGAGGAGGCTTGCTGACTGAAGCAGGCGGGCCTTCAGATCTTGCGGCACGGAAAGCAGGAAGAGAACATCCACGTCTTCGGTTGAGAGGTCGGTGAGAGAGGTGTCTTGCGGCTTGAATGTGGCGTGCGTGAGCTTCAGTGACTCTGCAAGCCCCTGCAGAGCCTTGTGCGTCCGCACGTTCTCGTGAATAGCCGAGTCGTAACCTCCAGCAATGACGAGGCTCGCTTTGCTTCTCTCCTGCGCGGAAAGACCAGCATAAGCCTCGACTGCTAGCGACAGGTCTTTCTTGCCTTCGAATCTGTTGATGCTGAGTAAGAGCTTCTTGTCCGGCCACAGGGATTGCGCGTCGCTCGGCTCGCTTGCCTTGGTGTCTACACAAGGGTAGATCACGCGAAGCGCGCGAAGTCGGAACCAAGGGAACGTCGAGCGGTAGACGCTTCGAGTATATTTACTGTTGACCACGATAGAATCCGAGCAGCCAGTGCTCCATTCCTCCACCGCATCAAATGGCACGCGGTAGGCACGCTTAATGTGCTTCGTCCAGCCTTGGTCTTGCTTGACCAGAAGCCGATCAGGGTAGTGACCGTAGAAGAGTACTTTCGCCTGGGGATAAATGATGCGAAAGAGAGGGACACAGACGCTCAGTTGGTCCACGAAGATCACATCAGGCGCCAGCGCCTTCAGCTCCGATGAAAACAGACCGGCACTGAGAACCAATGCGATCTGTCTTAAGATAGCGCACAAGATCATGAAGCGTCCGCCAATGGACTGTGGGAAAATGCGATCTCCGCGTACGCGAACATCGAGGGTGCCTTGAAAATTATACTTAGCCTTTGATTGCGTGGCTACTTGCTGATACCGCTTGACCTACCATCTCTAGCTTCGTCGAAGCAATGGTTGGTATCGCGGTAAGAGGTCAAGATCGTGACCTTGTGTCCTGAGGATTGCAGTCCTACGGCCGCATCGATGACCAAGCGTTCTGCGCCTCCTATACCAAGGTCAGGATGTACGAAGACAATACTTTTCGGGCCCCCAGGCGTTGTCATCCTTGCGAGCACCAGCGGGGTCAGGTCTGCGGCAGGATGGTAGGAGCGTGGTTGGCGCCAGAAGTACTGCGAAGTTCTGTTCTCAGTTCTGGTTCGCTGCGCCATCGGCCAAACAGCTGTCTACAACTTGGCGGGTGCTACAGCCGTTCCAGCGAGATGGCGCTAAGCCGAATGTGGTAGGGAGACCTCGTCCTCTGCAAGATTGACGACCACGATTTGACATGCTTGAGCCCGCCATGCCTCGCGTGAGCCTTTTCTTCTTTACCTACAGCACCTTTATCTGACGGCCGTATTAATTTCAGCATGCGAGTATAGAATCTAGTCGTCGTTGACGCAAGATGCTGAAGAATCCACACGTTCATTGGCACCACCTGAGGCTGGAGGCTCGGCCGAAACCCAAGGCATTCGCATCTCCTGGGACCGAGCTATCCCAGGCTCACCGCCATGATGTGGTAGATGCGTGTCTTATATCCTTCATCATGGTAGGTATTGCTGCCCACGAGGCTGAGCACAATGCGGCCAAGCTCATCCTGCAGGTTAGATAACCGCAGCGTTCAATGCGACGAGAAATGCTCACGCAGTAAATTTTTCAGTCGAAGGTTCCCATATATATTGTGTGCTCTTCATTGTGTTCCCTAGACTCGCCAGCCCAGTTCAAGCTTCATGATTGATCACTGGCCTATACGGCAACTTAGTATCTCCATTTACTTTGTGTATATGTTTGTCACTGCAAAGGCCTCACAATGGCGATCCACAAGCACAACGATAACTCAAACGTAATTATCCGCTCCCTTCGCAAATTAACAACCCAGTTGGCTTCATGGAAAGCTACAACGCAATCCCGGCCTTCATCTGCCTAGGCTACCTCTTCGCATTTTGCCTGGCCGAAGTCCAGAAATTCAGCGTAGGGAGCTCCTAGGCTAACGACAATACTCCTGGGGAGGCTTGGGCTTATAAATCCCACTGCTCCTTGTACAAGTTCTGCCTGACTATGCACATCATCGTAGTGATCCCAGCAGGACTCCTCGCCACGCTGCAATTCATCCCGAACATCCGCTACAAGCTCTTCATCTTCCACCGACTAAATGGCTATATCGTAATGCTTCTTATGCTTCTATTGTCAATCACGGGCATCATCATCAGCAAAGTCTCCTTCGGCGGCGACTTCGCGAAGCAAGTCTTCGCGGGCTTCTTCGGCATCGTGGTTATGCTCAGCATGGCGCTGGCATACACGAACATCAATCGCTCCTTCTTCACTGTAGTCGCAGATGGCGCGCGCAAGGTCACTTGCCAGCAGTCAATAAGAATGTAGCTTCTCAGGCGAGCAATAATCTGCGCCAAAAACTATTCTATTGCATCTTTATCAGTCTACTTGTAATATTCATGGACATGGTGCTTGCTCTTCCACCTCATGAAGTAGCACGCAAATGGGAAGAGAGCAGTATTGACCGCTCCCCAGGCAATCAAGACGCCGAAGTCTAGTCCAATACGCGAGTGAAGATCGAACAGAATCTGTCGGCTTCCTTCGACGACGTAATGCAAAGGCCACGCATAGCCCCATTGGAAGAAACCTGGCTCTATAAAGGAGTCAGCAATGGGAAGATGAAAACGAATACCAATGGTACTTACCAAGTCCAACATCGTAGAAAGATGTCGAGACGTTCGTGATGACCCAGAAGATTAGCCATAATCCAGTCCTGTAATGCGATCAGTCTCTGTAGTGATGGCATGTCATGTTTCTGTTGATACCATGGCTGTCCAATTATCATCGCGACATTCTCACAAGCAAGGCCGAGCGCGATCATGCCTGAGAAACCACAAGTTAGTACGCCACGAGTTCGGCAAGCATCGATCGAGTCATACCGAAGAAGTTGAGCATCCAGTAAACCGGGAATGCACCGTGGCCGTAAGCATTTGCGTTTTTGTAACCGTCGACAATTGGTGTCACCTGTGTCGGGTCGCCTGTATGTGGGACTCCACCGTAGAAGTTGATCTGAAACGCGAGGGAGATCAACGAGTATGCAAGCGATAGCATAAAATAGGCGGAAATAGTGGCGCACCACCTCCAGAGTACAAGTTGCCAAAATTTAAGAGGCGGGTGGCCCTCCGGCTTGAGATACTTGAAAGATGTCAGCCTCGCATTTTGGCTTCATGGCTCTCTGTGCACGTACCTTGAAGTGAATAGGCAAGTAAAATGAAAACGAGAAGAACGAAACGATGATCAGATAGATCAGACCGATCGATACAGCCGGGGTTGCCACGTAGGGATAGAAAGGGCGCAAGTTGTACATGCTGAAACCTATGGCTGGACTGACCGCCTGTGGGGCTTGTGACATGCTTTGGAGCAGTGTCTGATTTGACGTGGCATCTTGTAGTGTCTGCCTTGCCCACACCTGACCAACCGTAGATGTTGCCTGGGTCAACAGCTGCGATATGTGAGGGAAGAGGTAATTGCTCCAATTTGTCTCATCGCGCGCTTGTAGGTATACCAACTGGCAGGCTCCCATGGGATCGTAGCTTGCGTTGCCATTTTGCACCGCAGAGTAAAGCATCGAAGTGGCATTTGGGTTGACAATTATCGCAACCCATGCATCCCAATCGTATACAGCCTGGCGTACGAGGAGAGGATCGTAATTGAAATCTGATGGTGGCAGGCTTCTATACCCAAGGTTTGGCGTAGGGCTTGCAACCAGCTGCTGAGCAAGCTGAACAATCTGTGGTCCAACAACCGGCTGGATACCAGATGTGTTGAAAGGAGCAGCCTGCGCGTCGAAATCCACGACGTAGACAATCAGGGTCGAAAGGTTTTCTTCGATGTGTGTAAAAACGCCCCAGTAGAGTGAGAGACAGCCAAGGATGAAAGCCATTAGAAACCCGGTCGTGATAGTCCATTTCGTGAAGGCTTCTTTTCGTACGTGATGGAGCCTGTGGTCCCAGAACCCGACGCTGTGGAGAATAAGTACGGCACGGTCGGACTCAAAATGCTGCCATCACCTACGATGCTGGAGGCCCGCCGCCTTGCTTCTCCTGATCAGATCCATTTTGGCTCTCTTCGCCTTTCTGGGCCTCGCCACTCGTTTCGTCGCTCCCCGCTTCGCGCTGAGCCTGGGTGTCTCCTTCGGCCACCCGCTCTGTTCTCCGATCCTTGAGGTTGGTAGACATCGGCAGGGTTCACGGTCGATATTTGACGACAATGAGACCAACTGCGAATGGGGCGTGACAGACTCAAAGATCGAAGGAAGAGAAAAGGGTACAACTACCACTGTGATATGCATACATTTCCGCGGCTCGCGCTCGAGGCGATTCTGGCCTGCCGTTGACGTACCAATAGTCGACTTGCAAGCGCAAGGATTGCCATCGAAATGTCGCGATATGACATCTACGATTGGCATCTAGCACAACGTCGACGGCAGTCTTCGTGCCGAACCAGCCGAGACTTATCCCTTGGACCACGGAGGCGGAGCCATCTCCGTAGAAACAACGACCCAACATGTGCATTAATAATCACTACATCTTGATTCTAAAGGTGATACTCACACTTCCTGTGCATGGGAAATCCTGAACGATGACCTCATTACTTTTGCGACGGATCACGGTGTCCTGCTTCATTCTGCCCTTTGTCTGAAGACGTGAATGTCGGAAGATGTGCTGTGCTGAACACTGGCAAAGTGACCCTGTGTCAGAAATGTATGTTGTTCACAGGTCTCACGGCCATCAAAGGCGTTGTGAGGTATGATGAAGGTGAGCCGCAAGGTTGCGGGAGCAAAGGGGGGCGGGCCCCAGCTGCGAGACTCGCCAATCAAAAGCCTTGGGACCAACGTTGGCTTGCCCACCACGACAACCACCTCATCCTATCCACGAACAGAAGCAAGCCTGAAAGCAGAGCACATTGAACACGCAACCAGGCCTGTCATGTAATAAGGTGCATCCACATGAGCAAGGCGCCCCAGGTAGTATTAGAAATATGAACTCCCGCGTAGCCTCGGCCTCCGACCTCGCCTTCCTAAACGAGCCCTATCACCCAGTATACAGCCCTCTCGCAGCCAAGCCGGTGCTCGTTCATCAGTAAGTGCTCGTATCTAATGATACATTGGGTTTCGTCCAGGAGATTAAAAGCGGGATACTCACCACCGCTCAGACGCAATACCTACGCCAGACACGTCTTCACCGAGCGCCCACTTTTCGGCCCTCTGTTGTTTGACAATAACGATTCCGATGCCCGCGATCACTGCGCAGCAGAGCGAAGTACGTCAAATTATGAATGACTCTCAGTTTAGCGCAGTGAGCTAACGTAACATCCAGCTTTTCTCTCATGGCTCCGCCTCGCTACGTACATGGCGATAGTCGCAGTCGCAATCCTCATCTCCTTCCATCTCAAGCAAGAAGCCTCCTCGCTTGAGAAACGGATTGCGCTACCTTTCGGACTAGTCTTCTGGGTGCTTGCTATAGCCTGCTTGGCCGCAGGACTCAACAATTATGTCAAGACAGTAGCCAGGTATTCTAGACGGCAGGCGCTTGTACAGAGTGGTACAGGCACACAGATTGTAAGTCATTCTTCAACAGCAGTCTCCACGTACGAGTGTAATGCTGACAAGGACGTCACACAGGTGTTTACAGTAGTAGCGACAGCAATCATCGCAGCGTGTGTGCTCTTCCTCTCAACAAATGGGAAGGATAGATCATCGAGTTGAAGACGATAGCCATGAACAAGACGTCCATGAAATGTAATGAATTATGTGAGCTTGCCTGCTCCCGTTTACTTCTTCCGGCTAGGCCTGGCGTTCTTCTCTTTTCTCTTCTGCAGATCTCTCCTACCCTTCCGCACATCGTCCACGCTTTTGATCTCCGACTTACCCTTGCCCTCCGCGAACCTACCACGCCTCTGCTCCTTAGCGGCTTGAACCTTCTTCTTGCGCTCGTGGTAGTCGTCTCTGTATTTGTCTGCTTCCTTAGGTGCCTTGTCTTGCTTGTGCTTGAATCTCTTGCCATCGCCGTTGTTAGCGAAGTGGTTATTGCCCTTCTCCATCTCACCGACACGCGGAAGGTGGTTGACCTTGTTCGCCTTCTTCCATGCATCGAAGCGACCGGATCGGAATGAAGCGGCGATCTTCTGTCCGCTCTCGCCAGTGATGTAGCGCTGTCCTTTGCTTCCATCCACATCGTTGGCGCGAGAGACGTACTTCTTGTTCTTCTTGTCCCAACGCATGCTGTTGATCTTGTTTGCCGTGGCAAATGCCTTGTCTTCGTCGTTTGCAAGGTCCATAGTTGCGCCAGCTGCGTCTTTAACGAAGTTTCCAGAGTTGACACCTCCAGAGTGCACGCCGTAGCCACGGTCTTCCGCGACATTGATGGTTGTAGGATTGTATGACATGAAATGTTCCGAGTCTTGCCATTTGTTGGCTTTCTTGCCTCCAGGCATGCTCTCGGGCTGTGTGAAAGTAAGCTCCAGCTCGCCGTCAGACGCTTCCTCCATATCAGCACCGGGCCGAGTGAGAACCAGCTCGTCGTCCGAGCCCTCGTCATCTGATTGCGCATCGTTCGCCGTAACGATTTTCTCGGGTGCAGCATCCAGTTCTTCCGCAGCAGCCTCCTTTGCCTTCTGCTCTTTGATCTTCTCTCTCGCCGCGACTTGGTTACGACGCTTCTGCATCACCTCCGACATCTCGGTTGCAGCGGCTCCACGCTTGCCGACTTCAAAGACAGTCTCTTGAGGCTTGAAACTGCTGACGCGAGCAAGCATCGCTAGGCGCGCTTGTTCTTCGGCTGCACCTTCATCCTCCTCGAACAATAGATTGGAGCCCTTGGATGCCTCGGTTGCTGTAAGCGCAAGGTTCTTTGCCCTCTTCACGCTTTCGGCTGACGCTGGGTTCCTTGTGCGCAGATACTGTTTCTCACCCTTTGCCGCAACATCTCTCATGAGCGCAAGATCGCTGTCGTGTTCAATGGTCTTCGCAGTCTCTTCCATGTACCGCTCGAGCTTGTCACGGACCAGCGTGCCTACTACGATTGCATCCTTGAACATGCCATCCTCTGGCTGAGCGCGACCTTGAAGAAGCTTACGGCCAAGGAAGAGCTGCAAGTCGACGAGATACGGCATGTCGTGCTGGCCGATCAAGCTGTAAGCCCAACCAGACTCACCGGCACGGGCAGTTCTTCCGACCCTGTGGACGAATACCTTCGGTTGCGGCGGGAAATCATAGTTGATGACGTTGGCAAGCACAGGAATGTCGAGACCACGGGCTGCGACGTCCGTGACGACCAGAATGTTCGTCATGCCTGTTCTGAATTCTTGCGTCTGCATCTTGCGAGCCGTCTGATCAAGGGCACCGTAGACAAAAGAGGTTGCGTAGCCGACGTTCTTCAGGAAGGCGGCCAGATATTCGACGTGGTGTTTTGTCGAAGCGAAGATGACCGTAGAGTGTGGCGTAGGTGTCTGCTTTGCTGAAGGGCCGTCGCGCTTGCGTTTCTTATTGTCAGTGGTCTTCTTCGCCTGCTTGGCGGCTTCGGTTTCTCCAGTAGGCATCTTGATCACTTCCTCCAAGATGTACAACAGTGATGCTTCTTTCTCTGCAAGTTTGACTGTGAAGAAGGCACTCTGAAGGCCAGGGGCAATCTTGCTTTCTGCGTCCAATCGGACTAGTTTGGGGTCTTGCAGACCCGCACGGGCAAACTCAACGAGAGATTTTGGCAACGTGGCGGAGAACAGTAATGTTTGACGAGTTGTCGGGAGAGAGTGCATGATTTCAGTCAATTGCGCGGCGAAACCCATTTCGAAAAGACGGTCGGCTTCGTCGAAGACCACATATTTGACGCTGGACAGCTCAAGCCCCATCTCGACCTTCAAGTGCTCAAAACGTCCGGGAGTAGCGATGATGATGTCCGGGTTCGACGCCATGCTGCTGAATTGCTCTTCCAAACTGTCACCACCAACCAACAGGATACACCTGAGGTCTGTGCCTCTACTCATCTCTTTCACGACCTTGAGTGTCTGCAGAGCCAACTCTCTTGACGGAGACAAGATGATACCGCGAGCGCCCACCTTTGCAGAATGCGACTTCAATTTCTCGATCATGGGGATAACGAAGGCAGCAGTCTTTCCAGATCCAGTTCTCGCCATGCCGACAACATCCTGGCCGTCCAAGATCAGAGGAACCGTTTTCCGCTGAATCGGTGTAGGCACGCTGAAGCCTTTTCGTGTGATCGCCTTGAGAAGGACGGCGTTCAAGCCCATGCTCTGGAATGCGCCGGCCTTCTTCGCCACTTTGTTCTCGTTCATGCGGTTGGCTTTGACTTGTGTCGCGGCAATAAACGCCTCATCCTCATCATTCTCATCCTCGAAAGCGTCCACTACATCCTCCGTCTTCCTCTTCTTGTTCTTCGGCCTGCTGTTTGGTGCAGCCTCTTGCTCCCAGTCCTCGGCGTCGCTTCCAAAGGCGTCGTCCTGGAAGAGACTCTTCGAGATATCCACCTCGTTCTCCGACAGCGCCGGCGACGCTGCTCTGCCCATTTTCGGCGAGTTCTGACAAGTGTAATGTAACAATAGGACCATCGACTTGGATCTTCACATCGCATTCGTTCGAGACTTTTTTTGAGCTGGGAAGGTATAGCGAGGGGCTTGCACCGAAAGCCTAATTTGCACGTGTCGGCGCGCGACTTACGAGACGCGTCCTGCCCCGCGATTTCACTAACCAGACCATCGGCTGCCTACGACATATAGACATCCGCACGAAAGAAGAGTACCATCACCAGCGACTGACCGAGGAAATCGCTGCTCTCTACAAGCGCTTGGTTTCCTAGAGCTAATTGCGCACGCTCATTATCGCCATGGGTATGTCATACAACATTGTTGCAGACGAATTGACACTGACCGCTTGCAGATTACAACAATCAGTACAGCACGACTTCCTATGGGCAGTCTGGCGGCATGAACGGCGGCGGTTTCATGCCCGGGAGCCAAGGCGACAGCCCCAGTGGCAAGAAATCATACGGCAAAGACACCCTCCGCCCCGTCACCATCAAGCAGCTCCTCGACGCCTACCACCCCAATCCCGACGCCGAGCATTTCATGATCGACGACGCAGAGGCAACGCAGGTCACATTCGTCGGACAAGTCCGCAACATCAGCCAGCAGACAACCAACGTCACATACAAGCTCGACGACGGAACTGGTATAATAGAGGTGAAAGTCTGGGTGGATACGGACGCTATGAATGATGAGGGAGAGAGTAAGACGAAGGTCGCGGAGCAGGGATACGCGCGGGTGTACGGCAGGCTGAAGGCGTTTGGCAACAAGCGCCACGTCGGCGCCAACGTGATTAGGCCGATTCAGGACCACAACGAGATCCAGTACCACTTGCTGGAGGCCACTGTGGTGCATCTGCACTTCACACGCGGTGCACCGGAGTCGCTGCAGCAAGGCAAGGGTGGCATGAACGGTGCTGCGAACGGTATGGGTGCACAGCAGGATGGTGGATACGGAGACCGATCGATGCCTAGCCACATGAGTCCTGCGGCGAGGAAGGTGTTTGCGTGCATCAAGACCACACCGCAGACCAACGAGGGTCTGCACATGCAGGATATCGCCACCAGAATCAACTTGGATGTCAACGACGTGCTCAAGGCTGGTGATGAGCTGCAGGGTCTGGGCATGATCTATACCACGGTCGATGACCACACCTGGGCAATTCTGGAGGTGTGAGTGGCGTATCGGAGATGACTTTGACGGTACGAGTACGGTCCTGAGAAGGCTTTGGCTAAAGTGTGCATGGGGCACATGCCTGTCCGATGCTCAAGCTTTGCGATTGGAGGCTTGAGACTGCTCGGCGTAGAATTTCAGAGCCGCAGACATGCAAGGGATTGAGACCTGTCACGACGGAAAAGGGCACCTTTGTGTGACCCTCGCGCAACAGGGCTGCTGTATACTATCACGAGATGTTAAAATGACGATTATGCAAATCCAGCGCGTGAGACGATCTAAATATGGCACCGACAAAGTACGTATCCTCACTCGTACATTTCGCTGCACGCTACTCGGCAGTGGCGCATCAGCTTGCTGCGGCAGCTGAGGCGTGGCTTATGAGAGATCGCCCTCCCCGAGATTTATTTATTCCGAGTTGTCTCAAAAGTGAACAGAACACTGTGTAGCCAAAAGCGAGGGTTTGACAATGCTGTTGTTTGTGTCTCCAGTCCTGAGCCGCCATCGGAGGTGGTGTAGCTCATCCCCTGTATTAGCGTAGACAGATATCTACAAGCGCATCGTTTGTGAAGTCCAATGCTCCATCGCAATTTTGTGTAGTACATCAGCCGGCCTCAGCCCTTTCGAGAACGGTTGATTTGTTTCTGACCTGAAACACAGGGATGGCTACTATCGTCGCCCGCATCAAGTTTGGTGACACCTTTCGCTTAGCCGCGAACACGATAGCACCTCTTCGTTTGAACCCGACAACATTCTCCTGTATCAATAGAAGCGAGGACATATACAGCGGAAAATACAAGGAAAATTGTTGGAACTTGCTGCAACGCGCTGCCGAGAGTGCTCGTCCAAAGTTCAGCCCTGGCCGCGTCAGTTAAGTTCGTCTCCACCTCCTCTCACCAAGCGTGCCCCGGCGTCACGGTTTGGCGTGCACGACATGTGGCCTGCCCTCTGCTGACATCGCGAACAGGCGACTTGACTCGACTGCCCGCATACAACCCTCTCTCTCTCCACCTCTTGCCCGCTAGACCACATCACCACCCACCTCCGCCTCGCCGCTCGCTATTCCTTTCCACCCGCACGCGACTCCCCACGGCTAGGAGAAAGCCACGTTCCTCGCCCTCCCCTCGCCCTACGCGGCATTGTTGCAAACGCCTATCAACCTCCTGGCTTCCAAGTGTGGGCGGTGTGTGTGAGAGGACAGCGAAAAGCCTTTGGGCTCAGCTCTAGGACATATGCTGCCATCATATGCCTCCTCGGCGCACCGCGAGAAGATGAACCGACATGGCTACGGTGCGGGCGCCAATGGCCATTGTTCTTCGGGGAGGAACTTCAGCATACCAACGGACAAGTACGACAAGTAAGTCTCGTGATGCGGCCTCGCGCGAATCCAGCAAACAATGCCATCGGCTTGCTGCAGGCTCCGCCGCGCTCAGGAGGGTTGCTGACAGGAGCCAGATATCAACCGCGATCGAGAAATGCCTTCCAACGCCGACGAGGCCTGTTCATACGCCTGAGTGGCGCCATCGCCGCCCTGCTTTTCATTCTCATGATTTTCATCCCTTCAATACGACCGGCGGCGATCTTCCCAGCGCTCTCCCTCGGTCTCTTTGGGTCTGACGAGGCCTTCCAACTCGAGACGGTCCGCTACTACGACCTCAGCAACGTAGGTGGTACAAGCCGCGGCTGGGAACGCGAGGAGCGCATTCTCCTGTGCGCGCCGCTGCGCGATGCCGCACCGCATTTGCCAATGTTCTTCTCCCACCTGCGCAACCTCACATACCCGCACCAGCTTATCGATCTCGCCTTCCTCGTTGGCGACAGCAAGGACAACACCCTCACGCTGCTCTCCGACTTGCTCGCAGACCTGCAGGTGAACCCGGACATCAAGGGAACATTCGGCGAGATCAGTGTGTTGGAGAAGGACTTTGGACAGAAGGTGAACCAGGATGTCGAGAGCAGACACGGCTTCGCTGCCCAGGCGAGCCGCAGAAAGAGCATGGCGCAGGCGCGCAACTGGCTGCTGAGTGCGGCGCTGAGGCCGACGCACAGCTGGGTATACTGGAGAGACGTGGACGTGGAGACCGCGCCATTTACCATTTTGGAGGACTTGATGAGGCACAACAAGGATGTTATCGTACCGAGTACGTTCCGAAACTGTGGTCTATGAATGCGACTATGACTAACCTGCATGCAGATGTCTGGCGCCCTCTTCCCGACTGGCTTGGTGGTGAGCAGCCGTACGACTTGAACAGCTGGCAGGAGTCCGAAACCGCTCTAGCTCTAGCCGATACTCTGGACGAGGATGCTGTCATTGTCGAGGGCTACGCAGAGTACGCTACATGGCGTCCTCACCTTGCCTACCTCCGCGACCCTTACGGCGACCCTGACATGGAGATGGAGATCGACGGTGTTGGAGGTGTTAGTATTCTGGCGAAGGCAAAGGTGTTCAGGAGCGGCGTGCACTTCCCTGCATTCAGCTTCGAGAAGCATGCTGAAACTGAGGGCTTCGGAAAGGTAGGCAACACAACCTGAAAGTTGAGGCTATGGACTCTCTGCTGACGATTTCTACAGATGGCCAAGCGCATGAAATTCTCCGTCGTCGGTCTACCCCACTACACCATCTGGCACTTGTACGAACCCTCTGTCGACGACATTCGGCACATGGAAGAAATGGAGAACGAGCGCAAGCAACGCGAGGCCGAGGAGAAGGCGAAGCAGGAGCGGATGGAGAAGATCCAGAACGACTTCGACGACGGCGCAAGCCAGTGGGCAAAGGACAAGGAGGAAGTCAAGAACATGCAGAAAAGCTCCGAAGCGAAGCAAGCCGGCGAGGCAGACGAAAAGTCAAGCGATGTGTAAGTCCCGAGAGCATCAATTTCTCACGAGTTTGCGCGGTGTTGCTTTTGTTGCGGGGCGGACGTTGTTGACCTTCGGTTGTGTTTCAAGGGGCAAGGACTTCGCTGACTCCTTCGCGCTCCAGCAAGAAGACGGAAAGCAGCAAAAAGGAGAGTGACGACAGCAGCAAGGCTGAGTCTCCGTCGAAGGGCGAGAAGGGCAAGCAGGGGGGCAGCGAGTAAGGAGCATGTTTCATCGTGTGAGCTTTCGGATTTTGGACGGCGTACGACGGCGCAATCCCTTTACCTCTACATCTGGGACGGACTGGATCTTTGCGGTGTACAAGTGTATTGCATAGCAGAGGCGCGAACAATGAGGCGCTTTACCTCTTCGTTTTTCGAGCTGGGAGAAGCTGGGTGGTGATGGTGGCTGCTGAGTAGGTTGTATAGACGCGAAAGGCAACCAATATATACATGTGCCTCACTGGTGAAAAACCCTTTCTCTGATATCTTTTGACTTCTTAATGTTATCGACGTACTAGTCGATTGAACGAAATCTTATATGTAGAAATCGGACCCTCATGCAGTGTTGACCGAGGACTTTACTTCGTTCGTCCATCGTCGGCTGACGGCAGACGTTCGATGTCGGGGACTGCCTTCGCCAGCTTGCGGGCATGGGCAACAGGCCAACTTGCGCCATCATAGACACAAGACGTTGCCTAACGGTAATTCACGCCACTGTTGCGATATTCCTCGGGGAATTGAGGATGCGCTCTACTGTCTCGTTTGCTTTTTAACGATTGATTGTCGCGCGGCCAGAGCAGGCCGTTACTGTTGATCCAACCTCGAAACTCCCCCGTACACCTACATATACCCAGCGTCGGCCTCTCTCTGCGCTCCCACGACATCACCAACCACCATGGCCGACATGGACCCCCTCTCCCCTCGCCGCGCCGGTAACATCACCGTCGCAATCGACCCGGTGTCGCTCGTGGTCACAGAATGCATCACCGTCACCTCGGCGATGCGCAAGCACGCCCGCTGGGCTCACAGTTCCATTTCCTCCATTCTGGGCTCCTCGGCGCCCTCGCCGCGCCTCACGCCCTCGGACGCCCGCCGGACAGACCGTAGCACCTCCACCATCGACGTTACCGACGACAGCGACTCGGCCCTTACCTCAAGATGGGGCCTGCGCGGCCGCAAAGGTCAGAGCATGCAGGACAACCCGCTCATGAGCGCATTTGCGAAGCTGCGAGTGGATCTGAAGAGCTGCAAGGATATCCGCGAGTTCGACACCCCGAGCCTGCTGCAGCCTTTCCTCCAGGTCATCCGCAGCAGCAGCACGACGGCGCCGATCACGAGCCTGGCGCTGATCGCCATTACCAAGATGCTCGCGTACGGCGTGGTCAGCCCGGCGAACCCCCACTTTGGCTACGGGATGCAGCTGCTCGCGTCGACGGTGACGCACTGCAGGTTCGAGGGGGACAACTCGCCCTCGGACGAGGTGGTGTTCCTGCGGATACTGAAGCTGATGGAGGACATGATCTGCGGGCCGTCGGGCGAGGTGCTGGGGGACCAAAGCGTGTGCGAGATCGTGGAGTGCGCGCTGAGCATTTGCTGCCATCTGCGGATGAGCGAGGTCTTGAGGCGGAGCGCGGAAATTAGCATGGTCACGATGTGCCAGACGATCTTTGGGCGGTTGAAGCAGCTGGAAGTTGAGTTTGGGGAAGAGCCTGGCGCACTGCAAGATACTGTTCTACAAGCGGATATGGACAAGGCGAAGATCGATTCGAATCCCAATGGCAAGGCTGGGGTGGACAGCATGGCGCAATTGCGGACGGGAAGCCTAGAGGTGCCTTCGGCGGACGGCAGTGCGAGCGCGCGGACGAGCATGGACGTGAATGGTAGCCAATTGGATCTTTCGAAAGCGCCTGAAGAGGAGGATAAGAATGTCAGACCTTACGGACTGCCTTCGATTGCGGAGCTGTTTCGGGTGCTGGCCGATCTGCTGGATCCGCATGACCGCGCCAGGACGGATACATTGAGGGTGATGGCACTACGGATCGTTAATGTCGCTCTGGAAGTAGCTGGACCCAGTATCGCGAACCACCCGAGCCTGGCAAGCCTTGCGAAGGACACAATGTGCCGAAACCTCTTCCAGCTGGTACGGTCTGAGAACATCGCTATCTTGCACGAATCTTTGCGTGTTGCTGGCACACTGTTGGCGACTTGTCGAAGCGTCCTGAGGCTCCAGCAGGAACTGTTCCTTTCTTACCTCGTTGCATGCTTACATCCTCGGGTTCCAATTCCTGAAGAGCCTAACATTGATCCGTCGCTTTACCAGGGTGTTCCTCAGGCCCCAGCTCTCGTCAAGCCTGTCCCCAGTCCAGGCACGTCGAGTGGTCGCTCCACACCAGTGCCCGTCAAGGACCGACAGAAGCTTGGTATGGAGGGCGGCTCCCGCAAACCCGACGCAAGAGAAGCCATGGTCGAGTCAGTTGGTGCTCTGGTCCGAATACCTAGCTTCATGGTCGAGCTTTTCGTCAACTACGACTGCGAGATCGATCGCAGCGATCTCTGCGTCGACATGGTGGGACTGCTGGCCCGCAATGCTTTCCCGGACTCAGCGACATGGAGTACGACAAACGTGCCGCCTTTATGTTTGGACAGCTTGCTGGGCTACGTGCAATTTGTGGCGGAGCGATTGGACGATGCGCCGGTTACCGCTGGACTTCCCAGCGTTGAGCTGCTGCAAGATCAGAGACGGCGGAAGAAGGTCATCATCAAGGGTGCTTCCAAGTTCAACGAGAGCGCTAAGGGCGGGATCGCTTATCTTGCTAGCCAGGGAATCATTGAGGATCCGAACGATGCACGCAGTGTTACCAAGTTCCTCGGGGGAACCACCAGAATTGACAAGAAGGTGCTCGGTGAATTCATATCGAAGAAATCCAACGAGGGCATCTTGAATGCATACATGGAGCAGTTCGACTTTACCGATCAGCGCGTCGACGAGGCCTTGCGACAGATCCTGAACACATTCCGTTTGCCTGGAGAGTCAGCCTTGATTGAACGCATCGTCACCGTCTTCAGCGAGCAGTACTTCAACTCCGCGAAGCCTGAAGGGATTGCGGATAAGGACGCCATCTTTGTTCTGACTTACGCGATCATCATGTTGAACACCGATCAATACAACCCCAACGTCAAGACGGCGAATCGGATGAAGCTGCAGGATTTTGCGAGGAACTTGCGCGGTGTGAACGGCGGCAGCAACTTCGACGACCAGTACCTGGAGGACATCTACAACGCGATCAAAGCACGAGAGATCGTCCTGCCCGAGGAGCACGACAACAAGCACGCTTTCGAACACGCCTGGAAGGAGCTTTTGATCAAGACACAAACGGCAGAGGACCTTGCCATCTGCGACACCAACATCTACGACGCAGAAATGTTCGCAGCCACGTGGAAGCCGATTGTCGCGACGTTGAACTACGTCTTCGTGTCAGCGACCGAAGACGCCGTCTTCCAGCGCGTTATCGCTGGCTACAACCAGTGCGCGCAGATCGCCGCTCGCTACGGCATCAGCGAGTGCTTGGACACGATCATTGAGTCTTTGAGCAAAATCAGCACTCTGGCTACAGAAACTCCAAGCGACACCAGCCTCAACACTGAGGTGCAAGCGGGCGGTAAGAGCATCATGGTATCGAAGTTCGCTGTGGACTTTGGCCGAGATCAGAAGGCGCAGCTCGCCACGGTGGTGCTGTTCAGGATCATCAATGGGAACGAGAAGGCGATTCGAGATGGTTGGACGCACGTGAGTTTCGCATTGATCGATATGCGCAGGGTGTTCATGTTGCTAACGATGTTGCTCAGATTGTTCGCATTATCATCAATTTGTTCGTCAACTCTCTCATCCCGACAAGCTTTACAAGCATTTCAAGAGATCTGGACCTCCCACCCATACCCCTGCAATCACCTGCCCAAGTAATCGAGCGCAACGACAAAGCCGGAGACGTCGGCCTCTTCAGCGCATTTACCAGCTATGTTAGCAGCGTGATGAACGACGAGCCTCCTGAGCCGAACGACCAAGAAATCGAGTCCACACTCTTGACGGTAGACTGCATCACAGACTGCCGGTTCGAAGAGATCTTGGGCAACGTCAGCGAACTCCCGGTAGACTCGCTGAAGTCTCTCACGCTGGCGTTGCTTGGGTCTCTGCCGGAGAATGAATCTCCGAGAGTCATTACGGTCAAGCCAGAAGTGCCATCCCCGCAACCCGTCCGAGGCTCTGCCGCCAAGGCCGCTGCTGATGCGCCCGTCTACGACCCATCTCTCGTCTACGTTCTGGAGCTGGCGACGATTCTGGCGTTGCGCGACGAGGAAACCATCGCAACCCTTGGCGCTGACGCGGCGGAGGCTTTACAGGTAGCTATCCGCGACGCGGAACATCTGCACCCCGTGGCTCTTAGCCGCGCGGTCTTCTACCTGCTGAGCCTGCTGCGCGCAAGCAACGACCACGGCTACATTCGCGTCCCTGTCGTTCTGCACGCCATCTCCTCCTTCCGCCCCGAGCTGCTGAAGCAGTGCGCTCAGCCCATCCTCAAGGGCATTCACGGCTGTATCAGCGGCCCTCCGGAGCTGAGGAACGAGCTGGCCTCCAGCCCGGACTTTTGGGCTGTGCTCCATATCCTGCAGCCGCACCCCGAAGCGGCGGATCTGGCGTTCGACATTGCAGAGTCCGTCGCCACTGGCCAGCTGCCGGCGATTACTGCAGACAACTACGAGCCGGCGGTTTCTCTGCTCAACGCTTTCGCCACGGCTGGTAGCGCCGGCGCCAAGTTCGAGCAACAGCAGCGCGAGCAGCCCGTCCGCAGAGGCCAGCAGCCGCCGCCGGAGAAGAAACTCACCAAGAAGCCTGACGCGGTGCCACGTGCGACCAAGGCCATCGGCATAGTGACGCAGCTCGCAGGCCGCGTGCCTGCGCTCATCGAGCAGTCCCACCTCGAGACCCACGAGGCCTGGAAGGCATACTGGTCGCCGATATTCCGCTGTCTTGCCACGCAGTGCGTCAACCCGTGCCGCGAGGTCCGCTACCATGCCTTCACCTCCCTCCAGCGCTGCCTGCAGGCCCCCGACCTCGCCTCTCCAGACCACACGGAGTGGACCAAGATCTTCGGCGAGGTGCTCTTCCCGCTGATCAACCAGCTGCTGAAGCCTGAGGTCTACCAGACCGACCCGCACGGCATGACGGAGACGCGCCTGCAGGCCGTCCAGCTGCTCTGCAAAACCTTCCTGCATTACCTCACCCTGCTCAGCGAGTGGGACGGCATGCTCGACCTCTGGACGCGCATCCTGGGCACCATGGACCGCCTCCTGAACAGCGGCCAGAGCAGCATGCTCGTGGAGGCCATGCCGGAGTCCCTCAAGAACGTCCTGCTCGTCATGGCCAGCGCAGACTACCTCGTCCAGCCGCCCGCCACAGCGGACAAAGAATCGCGCACCGAGCAGCAGCAACAACTCTGGTCCGAGACCTGGACCAGAACGGAGAAGTTCCTGCCCGGCCTGATGGCGGAGCTATTCCCCGACGCCAGGAAAGAGCCCGCGCCCGCCGCAGCGCAGGCGCCCAGCGACGAGATGGCCAAGCTGTCTGTGTCGGAGGACGCGACTGACACCGCGTCGTCGCAAGGGACGGACGAGCCCGCGCCCGCTGCCTCAGCGGAGTCGCAGGCTGCTTAGGTAGTGGTCGACCGCGCGTCGGTCCCGTGTCTATATCTCATGTAAGCATAGCGTTGGCGTTCATCGGGTGTTTCATACTGCAAAGGAATGGAAGGAAGGATGGGGGGTTTCCGATAGATAGAGACGGTAGAGAAAAGCTCCGACTCGCTCGGGTGTTTGATGTAATGTGACTTGCTTATCTGCTTGACTCGCTTGCATTCAACTACGCCACGACACGCAATCGTTCCTCGTCTTCCTATCTTGCGTTTGAGTCTGGAAATCACCCTCCCCTGCGGAAGAGGAAATCTCGGTCGGCTTGCTCGAGCGATTTTGGTAAGGTAAATAGTGATACGTGTATGGTCTATGTAAAAAGTCAGGTAAGGCATGGCAAGGCAAGGCAAACCGTAAGAATTCTGGTTCCGCTCGCTAGAAAGTAAACTCTGCCGTTCGTGCTCCGTGATCGTGAGGTGTCATATCCTGTTTCTCAACAAAATCCAATAGAAAATTTCACGTCGTGCCCATTACTTCCTCCTCTGGCCCTCCAAAACAAACGCGCCAAAGCGCTTCTGGACCCGCGCAGAAAACAGCACGTCTCTCTCTTTTTTATCCAGTCCGGTAGAAACGCCGCATCCCCGCTCCCGTACTGTCTCTTGCTTCCTTCATTTGTTCCTCCGATTTGCTATTTCTACACACAACCCACATCCCGTGCGTTGCACAGCAAGTAACGCCGTTGCTCACTTCTGCAGCACCTCATCAATCCCCATCCTCCTGCGCTTCCTTGGCGACTGCTGCCGCTGACTCTCGCTGTCCTCCTCGCTCTCCGACGTCCGCTGAGCGCCTCCGGCCGAGAGGGTGACGGGCGACGCCTGAATTGGGTGCATGCTCGCGGGGCCCGCGGAGTGAGTCAGGGCTGGCGAAGCGGTTATGGGCGGGAGCTGGATGTCGCGGCCTGAGGCCGGGAGCGGTGTAGGCAGGGAGGGGGCGACGTATGGTGGGGGCTTGATGGTCGGGTTTGTGTGGACAGGTCGGGGTTCGAGGGGTGGCGCGAGGGTGTGTTGGGAGGGTTGCATGTAGGTCGAGTGGGGCTGCCAGTATATTGAAGGCGTGTGTAGGGTTGGTGGAGGGTAGGTCCTCGTTAGGGGAGGCTGGCCGCGGTGGAGATGATGAGGTGGTGCGTGTGCAGTGTCGAATGGTTTCATGAGTAAGGGTGGTGCAGACGGTGCCATGGCATGCCGGGGCTGTTCCCTTGCAGGCTCCTCTCTGGGTGTTAAAGGTGGTCCGAAGGTATACGGCGATGCTCCATGGCCGATGGGCGGATGCGGCGGAGGCGGTTCAACCGGTCGGAAACTTGGTAGCGAGACCACTACGAAATACGTCGCGGCTTTTGCCAGACGTACCCTCGCCGGGAACGTCTGCGATCCTCTTGGGCCCGGCTGCAGCTGTACCCACATATATGTGTGATCCGAAAATCCTTGTGTGAGCCTTTCCACCTCTGCATCAGCGATTCCTCCAAGTGGATCTTCGCCGCTCGAGACAATGGGTGGTAGATATGAGGGCTCCCGGACTTCACGCTCGCCTCGTAAGCGGGTTCGAATAGACATGAAGCTCTCAGAATCCGCCGGGGCTGCGATCTCGTGTAATCGGTGGTTGGTCAAGTCGCGATTGTCGGCCATGACTTGTCGAAATGACGTGTTGGCACGTATGATCACAAAGTCCAAATCCAGCAGCGCTGTCGGTACTTCCGGTTCGGCTTGGGGCGATGTAGTAAGATGCAGTGGCGGCTGATATGTCAACGGGGTCTGGAAGGGAGGTGGTGGCCTTGGGAGGAAACTGGGCGTTGACGGCGGTCCGTAGCTAGGTGACTCTTCGCTGGTCATCGACTGAATGGATCTGAAAGACTCTGCTCGCCGGGAGCGAGTGGCAGCTATGGGCCGTGTTGGTGTTGTCATCGGTGCTGTAGCCGTACTGCTTGTCTTTGTTGACGACATGGTCCTCTCCAGTCCGAATTGGCCTTCGTCTCGTAGTCTAGGTCGGCCTCGCTTCTTGTGTGCGACATCGTAGCAAGTATCCTAGCGAGGTCAGGGAGTTCTTTGATGCAGTGAGCTAGGGTACTTACTTGCTTCCCTGAAGAAATGCACCGTGCACATGGTCTTTGCACATCGCAACTCAAGTGTGCCCGCTTGCAGTTGACGCAGGCCGATGCCACGTGAGTCTTTGCTTTCCTACTCGCCTGAGGGGTCGTTTGTGCAGCGGTCAACGCAGGAGGTGCGTACGCCGCAGAATAGTATTGCCCTGCCGCAGACGTGAGAGGTACAGCTCCAGATCCAGTCACAAAAGATGCTGGGAGATGATAAGCAGGGTGACCGGCCTGCGTAATCCCAAGAGATGTGATAGACGTCGTGGTTTGTTCGAGGGAATGTGCAGGAGTTGATACAGATGTCGGAGCCGTTGCAGCAGGCACGATTTGCTGGCTGAGGGTTGAAGGTAGGGTCAAGTCCGATGTTCGTCGTTTTGGAGATGGAGGGCTTGACATGGGCGGAGAAGGATAGCCCGATCCTGCTCCTCGGGCTGAATCCCACAGGTACGCCGATTTGCGTCTCAGCGTCGTGTATCGTAAGTCGCAATTTCCGTTGGGGAGAGGTTGGTGAGCGAATGTGAGCAGTGAGGATCCGTCAATCATTGCTTCGCGCCAGGCAGTCGATGCGTGCCTTTACAGCTTTCGGCGGACTTTGGTCCTGTCCAATGCAATGCTCGAAGCTAGATGTCGATAAGGTCGTTGACCTAGTTGGGAACGACAGTATTCAGGGAAGTCGTCTATCATTCAGTAGAGGAGAGTGCCCTCGCTGACGTGTTTGAGAGTGCGCTACACCCGTTCGTTGGTCGCCCTGCCTAGACCAGATAGAGCCTCAGCATTGTGTGCGCACAATGCGAATTGGAAAGGATTATAGCGCCAGATTAGCGATACACAAAGCGCTGTATTGTCATGTGGGTAAAGAGTGACTTCCAGCTCTACGTAAGAGACGAGTGCACGAGAGCGAGCGTGGGGAGGTAGAAGGTTGGTGTTACAGCGAAGAGGCGGTTGCAGAGCGCGATCTCCGAAACACGACGGCTCCGGAATTCTGACCTTACATACCGCCCCGAGCCCGCGGTCGAGTAGGCACGTTTCCTCGAACACACAGTAGGCAACGGTCCGCAGAGGATCTACGAACCTTGTTTTTTCCCCATAATCATCTCAGTCACAGAAGGTCCCGTGTGTTGCACGGTCTACGGGGGGTCACTTACTCGAGGCCTCCAAACCTCAATGATGAGTCTCGAAGACCCTGCCCGCGATTGCGGGATCCAGAATGGCATGCATGATGCGCACCGACGCTAGGCGAGCTAGATCCTTACCTCGACATGAAGGACAAGAACGGGGCGCGACAAAAGACAACCGTATTCATGCATGTCAGTTCGGGGACGCGTATCGCTTGCCTCGCTGGTGGCAGGCGCCCGCAGAGGCAGAGGTGCGCCTCAGCCGTCATGCTAAGCGCCAGACGGATCCTCAGTCCGCCGCCCCTGCCAGTAGATCGGCGTGGTTCCTGCTTGCAATGGATAAAGCTTGATGGTTTAGCGTCTGACCCGCGGAGCTGACTGCTCTTCACTTAAGGTTATCAGACGCATGATGGTTTCGCATGTCGACGTCGCCCTCTGCGACGCAACGTAAAATCACCCGTCACCTGAAAGGTCTGATGTATGACCCGAGGTCTGCATCGACTCAGCAGTCTCCGGCAGGCCAGCGTACGGTATAAATGATCATCCCAACCGCTGTGCGAAGTCTCAGTGACCTGCGCCGTCAACACTAAGACACACCACGGACGGAGTGACAAGCGCCGACCACCGACCTCGATGGCTTTTTCGGACGATCGCACAACCCCGGTATCCTTGAAGGAATCCCCAGGGCGGCCCCGCTGAGGAGGGGGGCGGCGGATGAGGCTAAACGTCGTTTTCTCCTGGCGTCAGAAAACAGGCCCAGAAGGCTGTTGTCAGCCGTCTTCGGGAAGAAAGCACTGACTCCTGGCCGAATTCGACGGCACACAAACAGATTGCGTGCCTGAAGGATTCACCTGGGGCGGCGAGGTGTCATTCAAATAGCAGAAGCCCACTGCGGCGACGCGGGTCGCCGTGGCTTTTGGCGTAGCGAGTCCAATTCATTTGCATTGCCTTTTATTCGATCAGGGAACCAATCCGGAGGGGGAGGCGGGAAGCTCTAGCCGCTCGTGTGCTGGATCGGCCGAGGGCACTACGGAGATCGAAGAGATGGGCATGCAGGTGAAGGAGGAGCCGAAGGCCGGATTGTCCGACGCAGCGTCCACGGCCTTGTGGAGGGACCACCGTTGCGCAACGTCTGTGCGCGGCAGGCTGTAGGGAATAATAACGCCTCGTCGCCTAAACTTGATCCATCGTGCGGTTGTTGCAGCTAACGGGCGCGCGCCAGCCTTGTTGCTGAGTTGCGCTGTTGCGATGTGCTGAAGTTACAACGCAGGTGTCGTCGGGTGTCGGGCCTTGGCAGCGCTAGCTCGCTCTGCGCGGCGGATGGGCGCCCGCTCGCTGCCCGCTGCCCTGCTGCAGCGCCGCCTCTGCCTGCTGCTGAGCCTGTCTGCCTGACCGCAGGCGACGATCACGTCCCAGAGCCAGAGGCGCCGCCGGTGCTGGCTCTAACCTTGTGTGCGCGTCCCCACACCCACGGTGCCAGTCGCTGCGAGTGCATCTCATCGCAGCTCAGCGTGCGGTTTGCAGATGGCGGGACTGACTCGCCTGATCGTCCGGCGGGTCCCATGGCATCTCGAACACCTCGTGTCATACCAAGCATGATCTGAGACCGCTTCCCTCCGAACGCGGGCGCTCACAACGGGGTGGGTATCATCGACGTATCATTGAGTGCTGGAAGTCCGGCGATCGTCAGGTCATGAGCGTTGTTATATACCAGTGCGCCGAACGTTGAGCGTTGGAGGCCGTTTAGACGGCATCCATTACTGGGGACGTAAGACACCAAGCATCCAGAACCTCGGTGCAGTATCGGAAACAAAGCCGCACTGGCTGTAACTTGAAGGACCTCGAGCTTCTTGGAGCTGTGATGTGATGGTTGTTTGGACCTACCCCAACCCTAACCCTACCAACCCTGGCGTCCACCTCTTTTGTGACATTGCAGCTGCATCTTATGAACGGTCGGCGTCTCATGACCAGTACTGCATTCCCTGTATGTCAATCTTTTTTGTAATGCCATCGTCGGACTGCCGAACCGCGGATTCCCAAGTTATCCTGCGACATGCTACGACGTGAATTTGCAAGCCGTCTCAACGATGAAATGCTCGTCGCTTCTTGTTCCAGAACCCACCACCACGCCGGCCGCGGACAGCCAGAACAGCAATCTCGAGCCCTCAGTGGATCACATGATATGCCAGTGAATCAACTATATTTAGTGCAAGCAAATGTTACCACCGGTTCAGCGTCCAGACATTAAGATACCCTCTAGGCGATCTCCTGGTGACCCGGACCGAGTATGTCGAGTTGAAGAAATGAAGAGGATTGAGCGTGGTATAGCACGACTCTGGAATGTAACTTCTAAGGCATGATATTGAATGTTACACGAGCGAATATATGGAGACCAAAAGAGTATGAGTCAAGAAGAGGATTAAGCGTGGTATGGCACGACTCTAGAATGTAATTTCCAAGGCATGATATTAAATGCTATACGAGTGAATATACGGAGACCAAAAGAGCACGAGCCAAGCAGATGGCAAGACCTCCAGAATGACCTTTCCAAACAACAAAAATAAAAAAGAAAGGTCTCTTGAAGCTTTGAATAGGAATAGCCGAAGGTGGGGCTCGAACCCACGACCTTGAGGTTGATCTCTTGAAGGCATCACGTGGAAGGCAGAGCCCTGTAAGAGAATGCTCCGTAAGAGCCACACGCTCTACCGATTGAGCTACCCCGGCAAGGGTCTCTGATTGATGGGAAGGGAGGCGACGGCAAGGTACAAGGAGGCTAGGAGGTTTGAGAGAGGGCTCGGAAGAGGTGTTGGGCTTTTTCGCGGAATTTTTCTGGCCAGGGTGGGCCGAGTAGGGGTTGGGTCGGTGACGGGGCGGAAGCCGGCGGCGACGAGGTCGACCGATGGCCCGTAGCGGTTCCCAACCCCGTGGCTAGGCGGAACTCGTGGCCGGCAGCGGCAGGGTAGCACGGGTGGTAGAGTAGCGAATGCTGGTTGGTGGATACATCGAAGTTGGGCGAACGCGTGGGATCTTGAAATGGTGGTAGAAGCTGCGAATCTTTGTCATAGAAGAATTTCCTGGTGAGGAATTGAGATTGATGTCTATCAGGAACGGGTAGCACGACATGTTCTCCGAGATGCCATTACGAGGCACTGGACTTGGGAACTACTAATTGGTTGGTTTTCCGACGAGCGCCCGGGCTTGAAAATGCCGGAGGTACTGCTTTGACATTCGAGATGTGCATGCATCCTAGATCTTTAATGTCTGTCAGTAAAGTTCCTTGATGGCTTCCGAATAGCAAAGGAACAGAACAGGCTTGCGTTTTCAGTAAAGCCGTTTTAACGCACGCCCATCCGCCGGCACTTTGCCATACCATCCAAAACGAACAGCATGGCGCCGTGCTCTGAAGCTCCATTACACGGTGTGACGAGCACACCGCTTTAATTGTAACTCCACAACCGATCATCCCGTCAAGCGCAAACGCCGACGGTACGGTATAAGGGAGGGGAACTCGGCAGATTAGGCCACCCATACGGGTTCGTGGAATGGATAGACTGGGTGTCATCCTCAAGCGTAGGGGAAGGAAACGAGGGTGACGTACGCTGATGGGCAGTGCGGATTTTCGAAAATGGAGAGCCTGGTACCTGTGATCTTTTTTCTTGTCAGCATGGAATTCAGAACAAGTATTGAAACAATTTGTCAAGCAAGATTGTCAAGATCAGACATAGGTAAGCTTTGGTAGGGGTTTTCCACATAATGCTTCAGTAGCAGAACTGAAAATTTAATACACTCATCACAAGAACAGGGCTGGAGAAAGATAGCGAACGTACCGATTGTGAGTAGCGGCAAGGCCAGTATGTTGTGTTCAGTGTAACAGGCGGCGAGCAAGACGCCAGGTTAGCAGAACCACACTGTTGAAGGCGGTTCCGGGATGAAGGTATTGTGCTCTCTCAAAAGAATGACCTGCACACTTGTCAGCGAGCTGCTTCCATTCATTGACATGTATGCAATGAGTGTGAATGTGGCGAAGTAGATCAGATGGTGATGCATGTTTTGTTCGTGGCTCATTGAAGTCACCGGAACAGATGTGATAGACTTCATCGTGTGAAGCCAGGGCGTGTAGGTAGGGATCCCGTGGAACGTACCTTTCAGATCGAGAGAAGACCAGCGAGACTCACCGTCTCGGTCGCACCCGGGTCATGCAGAGTCGTAGGTCGTGTCATGCCAAGAGACCGGTTGGTCTACAAAACCTCGCATTCGCCTCATTGGGGAGATCTGAAGCCTTCCGGACAGGAAACATGCTTCAGAACCTTTTGCCCAGCCATCGATGCGTGCGCGCATGCATGCTTGTGAAGACAAAGGTCATGCATGTAAAGATGAAGTCGCGAAGTTGAATTTAGAGAGGAAGACTTCTCTCGCGAGTGCTCGGACCGTCACGGGAGTGCCAAGGCCTTCGCCGCAGGGCCGCGGCGGGCATGGGGAAGCCGACCTCGAAGAACATCTGGGCAAGCAGTAGGATCAGAGCCGACGGAGGGCAGCAATCAATACCACCAGATCAACCACAAAACACATTGTCTGCCGCGCAGCCACGATGGCAGCCACATCAGCAGCAGCGACCGCGCTTGCGCCCTTCAAGGTGGGCATGAAGGAGATTTACCTGTACGCATCCCCATACGAGGAACGTTAAATCGCATCCGAGCAAGAAATACTGACCAATACTCTCCCAAAAGGCCCAACTTCCACGTCACGCTCCATCGCACACCCACAGCGCCCCCGAACCTCGCCAGCTTCACGGTGCCTCTCTGGTTCAGCAAACTCGACCTCCGCGACTACCTGTTCCACGCCTACGATGTGCGGGTGAACTCCGTGCGGTCATACGTTAAATTGCAGCGCATCCGACAAGGCAAGCCGTACCTGCTCAATGGCAAGGAATACCCGAGACCTCAGTACAAGCGCTGGCACCGCCCCCCCAGCATCAAGCGCATGACGGTCGAGCTGGAGCGGCCGTTCGTGTGGCCGGAACCGTTGGAGGACATGGCGGCGTTTGCCAAGGGGCGGATGGAGGGTGTTGAGGAAGCCAGCAGGCAGATGCAAGAGAAGGCGGCGCCGACAGGCGACACGGTGATCAATGAGGATAGGAGGAAATCGATGAGGGAGCAGGCGAAAGCGTTGCTGGAGGGCAAGGCGAAGTGGAAGCCTGTTTCGGACAGCGCGTTCGCTCCGAGGCGATGAAGAAGGCATGAACATTGGGTGCGCAGAAAGGGCATAGCGCGGCGTTTGGGTAAAAATGGGAGACATCCCGGACGGGGATTCTGATTGTACATTACTTGTAAGCTACGCGGCTACCGCACTGAACACTTTCGCAAGACTTTCTTTGTTTGCAGACATGGCGACTTTGCATCGCTCGTTATTGAAAACCCAAGTAATCCTAGGAAGCCGACTGTCCCACCGACGACTTTCTGAGAATCCCAACCGAGCTTATACAGAACGCCTTCGCAGCGCTCAGTTTGTGGAGCTTTCCATCAAGACCAGACAGAACATGTTCGCACAGACCATGAAATCAACCAATCAAACCCGGATAGAACACCTTCGCAACAATCGCCAGACCAAGCCCGGACTGAACGGCCTCGCAGCGTTCAACGGCCGGAAACCCTAATCAACTCCCGACAGAAAGCCTTCGTGGCGCCATGAAAACAAACAATCAAACCCGGATAGAAAAGCTTCGCAACAATCGCCCAATCAAGCCCGGACTGAACGCCTTCGCAGCATTCAACGGTTGGAAACCGTAATCAACTCTGGACAGAAAGCCTTCGTAGCGCTTTGGTGATGATAGCCGCAACCAAGTCCGAATAGAGTGACTACGCAGCGCTCAGAAATTGGAGACCAAACTCAACTCCAGGCAGAACGACTGAGCAGTGCTCGTTGTTGAAGAACTTCCCATCAAACCCGGCCAGAACGCCTTAGCAGCGCTAGTTCCTTATGAAACAAACTTCATCAAGCCCAGACAATGGCTATCGTTCACCGGCGGTCGTAAAATTGGTCCCAGCGGCGATCACTCCAGGCTTCGAAGCAATCGTAGCAGTCGTTGTCGCTGACAGCACCCAAAACATCACCGCAGCGCCCACAAAGTTCCTCGAGTGTGAAGTAGGCGAAAGGACTGTCACAATCAAGGTCATAATCTTCATGGTCGGAATCTTGCTCGAGCATCTTCTTGATCGCTGTCTGGGGTCAGCTAAAAGTCAACATGTCACTGGTCTTGATTCTTACCTCTCTCATGGCGCTGCGCGCATTCTCCCGTCGCCTGCTTCAACTCACTTTCGCGGAAGCGAAGTTTGACCTCCTTGATGCGCTTGCAGCGCGCCTTGTAACGACGGGTCGCCTTCTCGAAGTTCTTCTGCCGCATATGCTCTTCGGCATCTCCATGAATAATTTCAGCGATCCTTCTCACGTCCCTGAGACGGAACGTGAAAACGGTCATAGCCTTTAAGACCGGAAATCCGACGAATCTGTATTCGGAGGCGTAAGGAATGGTCGGCAAGTCGGTAAAAATGGCTCTGGGGCCGGGCTTGCGTGACTTGAGGAGCATGTAGTCACGCAGATCGTACGTCTTCAGGGCATCGGTCAGAGTCTGCGCGTTGAAACATCAGTAAAGCATTGTCGGTTGGGGTGAGGGACACTCGGGAAACAAACCACGCAGGGGCCGTTGACGTCGGATTCGCACTGCTCGCAGCAGAGGACCGTGTTGGCGAATGATGCGCGCATACTCCGAGTGGTGGAAGAGTCACGCCTCAAACAAAAACCGCAACTGGTCTGAAGCTTGCTCAGCAGCTCCTGGCGGAAGACGTACTTGGGCCCAGATTTCGGCCGTGCCGCAATTCTGGCAGAGCGGCGAGGCTCAATCCTCGGGGTCTGCCAGTCTGAAGTGTTCCCGAAGAGGTGTCCAACACCCAGAACCTCCTGATTCTTGTGAAGGAAATGGCGAGAGAATCCCTCGGTAGCGCGGTAGAAGAGGTGGGACATGGCGGCCATGGACAGCAACGCCGGGGAGTAGGGCTTATAGTTGCCCTCTTTCACTTTGACGCCGCGCTCTGCATCGTGGTCGAGGCTCAGGTAAGAGAGGATGTGATCCAGAATTTCGACAGGCATTCCGCTGATCTGATCCTTGGAGGCATCGATTGCACCGTTGAAAGCGTTCGGAAAGTCGTCCTTGAAACGGGGATAGGAAGTGAACGGGAGCTCCTCGACGTCTTCAACGTCAGGCTGGACCCCCGGGACGTTCGCTTCCGCAGTCTTGATGTTGTTGCCTGGAGTCGGCGATCCTTGGACTCCGTTCGCGGACTGGGCACGCGACTTCAGCTTCGGTCTCCCCTTGGAGGTCTCCGAAGCAGCCTCGCTGGCCATCTTGCCTGAGGTCTTGGCCTGATCTCGTTATTAGCGCTGCTTCACGAGAGCGTCGAAAAAAAAGGAAAAAGAAATCTCGAGCGTGGTCGAGTGGTCTTGTTTGATCAGGAAGTCCTCGTCCCAGAGTGTGATATGTCTGGTCCGAGAGTGTGGCAGTCCTCGTAGAGAGTGTGGCAGTTCTCAGAGAGTGCAGAAGTCCTCGTCGAAGAGCGTGGAAGTTCTCGACAGAAAGGGCGGACGTTTGGGTCAAGGTCAAGGCAACAAACGGATCCGCGCAGTGCAACAGAAGAGGAAGGAAGGACGCGAAATAGACAAGGAAGGCACGCGAAGCTGGCGCGACGGGAGCCGGGCCGGGTTGCCCAGGCGTGTCGTAGTCAGTGAAAGACAAAAAAGAACAGTCTGACTCTATGGGGCAAGACGTTTGATGAAAAGGGTAATCTGGAAGGGGAAGTGAACAACGTTCCCGTAAAGTGGGTATATGACCCGGCTGCTCTAGCGTCCAACAAGCCACCCACCACATTTATCTGTATCTCTTTAAAACCATTACTGCGTAAAAACCCGTTTACTCAAACTCGATGGTCGCAGGCGGCTTACTGCTGACCTCGTAAACAACGCGCGCAACACCCTGAACCTCGTTGCCAATCCTGTTCACGACCCTCTTGAGCCACTCGCCATCGAAGACGAACGAGTCGGCGGTCATGAAGTCCGACGTCGAGACTGCCCTGAGCGCGATGATATAGCCGTGAAGCCTCTGGTCGCCGACAACACCAACAGCCTTGCCCTCCATCATCGCGGCGAAAGCCTGTGCAATCTGGCCGTAGAGACCGGCAGCGCGAATCTCCGAGATGAAGATCGCGTCAGCCTCCTGCACAATGCGGACCTTCTCAGGGGTGACAGCGCCGATAATGCGGATGGCGAGACCGGGGCCAGGGAAGGGGTGGCGCCAGACAAGGTCGTGAGGGATGCCGAGGTTGGTACCCATGGCGCGAACCTCGTCCTTGAAGAGCTCGCGCAGAGGCTCAATGAGCTTCAGGTGCATCTTCTCAGGCAGACCGCCGACGTTGTGGTGGGTCTTGATCGTGGCGCTGGGGCCCTTGAAAGAGATCGACTCGATAACGTCGGGGTAGAGGGT
Organism: Cladosporium halotolerans; assembly: GCF_011745625.1. Lineage (NCBI taxonomy): Eukaryota > Fungi > Ascomycota > Dothideomycetes > Cladosporiales > Cladosporiaceae > Cladosporium > Cladosporium halotolerans. The sequence continues at coordinate 76,360 of NW_027191486.1, forward strand.
GCCCTGGAGGAACCACTCAATCTCGCCCGCCTGGGGGGTGTTGTGTGCAGCGGCGGTGAGCTCGTTGGCCTTCTCCTGGAAACAGTCGATGAAGGTGTTGCCAATGATCTTGCGCTTCTTTTCAGGGTCGGAGACACCATCGAGAAGACCGAGGAAACGCTGGCTCGCGTCCACAACGTGAAGCTGGATGCCCAGACCCTCAGTGAGCGTCTGGTGGACCTGCTTCGCCTCACCTCCGCGAAGGACACCGTTGTCAACCAAGACCGCATGGAAACGGTCGCCAATGGCCTCCTTCATCAGCTTGGCGGCGACGGTGGAGTCAACGCCACCACTGACCGCACCAATGACCTGACCCTTCTCGCCAACCAAAGCCCTGATCCTCGCGATCTCCTTGTCCACGAAAGCCTCCATAGTCCAATTCGCGCCAGCCTTGCAAATGTTGACCGCAAAGTTCTTGATCAGAATGGTGCCCTTGGGCGTGTGAGTCACCTCGGGGTGGAACTGAATGCCGTAGTACTGCTTCTCAGTGTGCGCAATGCCAGCGAAGGGAGCGTTGGCAGTCTTTGCGATCGTGACGAACTGCTCCGGGAGCTTGGACAGCTTGTCACCATGAGACATCCAGACCTCGAAGTCCTGACCAAGGCCCTTGAACAGCTCATCCACGTGCGGGGACATGGAGGTGTGCGGCTCCAGCTGAAGCTGAGCGCGTCCGTATTCCCTCTTCTCGCCGGCAGAGACATTCTGGCCGTGTGTCCAAGCAATCTCCTGCAGACCGTAGCAGATACCGAGAATGGGCACATCGAGATCGAAGACGGCGGGGTCGACGTGCGGGGCATCCGGGGCGTAGACGCTGTAAGGGCCACCGGAGAGGATAATACCCTTGGGCTTCCAGCTCAGCTCAGCAATCTTCTGAGTGCACGGCAGCATCTCAGAGTAGACATTGATCTCACGCAACCGGCGGGTGATCAAGTGGGTGTACTGGGAGCCGAAGTCGAGCACCAGGATGGTGTCGAAGAGGGTGTGAGGAGGCGGCGGTGCGCCGTCGACGTCGCCATTTGCGGAAGACATTGTGAAAGTAATTGATCAGAGCCCCAAGGAGCAGTCAGGTGTGAGGTCTACATCTCGCAAGAGCGCAAGGTCGGAAGCGGGCGTCAACAGCGTTTGGGAGGAAAGGCAAAGAGTCAGAAAATCTCTTATCGATAAGATCCTAGCGCGAATCTTAAAATCGCCCAGAAGGACTTGCGAAGGTCATATCAAGGGTCTCGGCAACATTTTGCAGACGAGTCTGAGAAATCGAAATATTTAACATCTTCAGCCCGGATCTGAAGAATACACTTAAAAAGCTCTCATACACATACTACCGCTAAAATGGGCAAGCGCAAGTCTACCGCCGAAGACAAGGCCGGCGAGATGGATATCGACGGCGAGAGCGACGATGTAAGTTATTAAGTCATTTCAAGAAATAAATAGAAATTGCCTCACATGCCCAAGAAACTGATTCAAGACTACAGAATGCATCCATCATCAATGTCGACTTCGAGTGGTTCTCGCCCAACGCCGACGTCGACTTCCACGGCCTCAAGAACCTCCTCAAGCAGCTCTTCGACGTCGACAACCAGCTCTTCGACCTCTCGGAACTCACAGATCTGATCCTGGAGCAGCCTGCGTTGGGCTCGACCGTCAAGACCGAAGGCGAAGAAAGCGACCCTTTCGCCTTCCTCACCGTGCTGAACATGCACGAGCACCGCGAGAAGCAAGTGATGAAGCAGCTCACCTCGTACCTGCTCTCCAAAGCCGCCGCAGAGCCCTCGCTCAACGCGCTGCAAAGCCTTCTCGCTCCTGAATCGAAAGCACAGGTCGGCCTCGTGCTTAGCGAGCGTTTCATCAACATGCCTCACCAGATTGTTCCCCCCCTCTACACGATGCTCCAAGAGGAGCTGGCCGAGGCGGTGAAGCAAAAGGAGCCGTACGAATTCACGCATTACCTTATCATCTCGAAATGCTACACGGAAGTGGCCTCGAAACTGGACGTCGAGGACAACCCGCCCTCGAAGAAGAACAAGGCCGGTGGCGCAAAAGCCGAGGTCTTCTACTTCCACCCCGAAGACGAGATGTGGCAAAAGCATGCGGCGGCACATGCGGGCTTTGACTACAATATGGTGGGTGCTGACGGCGCGAGCGATTCAAAGCGTGCGTTCCAGGAGCTCGGTATCAGGCCACAAGCGCATGCTATTCTGATTGAGGCTGGCAAGTTTGGCCAAGCCGTCAAGGCCGTGGAGGAGTATCTTAGCGGGTAGACAGTGTCGAAGCTCGGCATTAATGAAGACCTCACGATTCTTGAGTCAGTTCACGAACCAATGCCCTGGCTGCTTGCAGTAGCTCTCACGTCATCACTTCCAGCACAGCATGGGGATCACAGCAAGCCCAGTCGCTTTCTTTGAAAGAAACTTGACGATACAGGTACAGTTCAAGTTTATCAGAAACGCTAGTAAAAAGGTGTAACTGTACAATGCACCGTGCGCTCTGCCGTGGCAGAACTACAGCATTCCCTCTCATCCTCTAAATACCATCTCCACACACATCTTCCACCCTCATGTACAAAGAAAATCCCGCTCGCTTAACCGATAACCAGGCTGGTGTCCTCGGGGAAGTCGTACTCGGGAACCTCGAGGTTGAGCGGCGCAGGGCCCTTCCTGATGCGGCCGGAGATGTCGTAATGGCTACCGTGGCAGGGGCAGAACCAGCCACCGAAGTCACCGGCCTCACCGATGGGCACACAACCCAGGTGGGTGCACACACCCAGCATGATGAGCCACTCGGGCTTCTTGACGCGCTCGCTGTCGGCCTGGGGGTCGCGGAGGGACTCCCACTTGGTCTCGTCGGCCTCCTTGATCTCGTCGGCGGTACGGTGGCGGATGAAGACGGGCTTGCCGCGCCACTTGATGATGACGTTCTTGCCCTCTGGGATCGAGGCGAGGTCGACCTCGACCTTAGCCTGGGCGAGGACGTCGGCGGAAGCGGACATGTTGACCAGGAAGTCTGGGCGCTGTCAGTACCAAGATACCCCAACCTGCCATTCTGCGGCTCGCGCTTCCAGACGCGCAGCCTGATATCCATGTAGACCTACCCTGGACAGTGTTCTTCGCACCGAGCGCGCTCAGGCCACCGAAAGCGCCGACCATGAAGTATTGGAAGACCTTGTTGTTGGTCTCGCTGCCGGAGCGGTACTTCTTGAAGCTGGGAATGACAGTGGTGTCCTTCTTGCCGCTGGTGCCGCGAGTGAAAGGCGAGTTGAACTCGGCGTGGGAAGTCGAGGCATCGGCGCGGGTGCGCTTCTGCTGCTGGACACCGAGAGGCGCGGCGCGGACGGCGGGGAGAGTCTGGCGCGCCGCCTGGCGGCTGATGGCGGTAGAGAGGCGAGTAGGGACGGACATGGCGGAGGGCGGGCGTCAATGGGTGCTGTGTCGACGATGGCGGCGGGTTGCAAGGAGGTCGTTGATGGCTTGCTCTTTCTCGCCGTCCGGGCCCGGCCTTGGCGGCAGCTTCCTCAGCCAGGTCATGGAGACGCTGATTGGCTCGTGCCGCCACCCAACGACCGGCTTTAGGAACTTCAGTGATCATGACATTTATATATGAGTGAAAAACATCGTAGTGTCACAACGTGAGAAAAAACACCTAGGTATCCGAAGACCCCATCGTAGGAATTGAGTCAAGCAGAAATCATCACCATGCCTCCAGAAACGCGACAAACACAACAAACCCTTAGCGACGCATGGTCATCGCGACCGAAGCGACGCAGACTGAATCCAAACAGCGAAACATCAGCAGGTAGCGGTAATAGATCACACTCAACAACAGAAAAGGACCAGGCGGAAACAAGTCCGGCGTCAAAAAAGCGACGCTCGAACCCTCCAACTACTCCATCATCGTCATCAACAAATAGCATCCATAAATCGCAAACCACGACTCCAATAAACGCCTCAGAAACAAGAGATGAACTCAACACAAAAACCTCACAAACCCCCACCTCCATCCCCAACCCCAACCCACCTCACTTAAAAGTAACCCACCTCCACACCTCCCTCTTCGCCTCCCCACCCACAACCCTCCTCTGCCACGCCACCAACGCCCACGGAACCTGGGGCGCCGGCATCGCCGCGACATTCAAAACGACCTACCCGTCCGCCTTCGCAATCTACAAGTCCCACTGCGCATCGCACTCGCACGACCCAAGCCTCCTCCTCGGAACCGCGCTCCTCATCCCTCCGCAAACAACTTCCCGCAGCGCGACGGAGCGCAACGCGCGACACTGGATCGGGTGCCTGTTCACGAGCGTGGGGAAGGGGCGGCAGAAGGGGAGCAAGGAGAGTATTTTGGAAGCGACGGGGGACGCGGTGAGGGATTTGCTGGGGCAGGTTGCTGAGCTTGAGGGCGAGGAGGGCATTGGGGAGGTGCGGATGTGCAAGATTAATTCGGGGCTTTTTGGGGTGCCGTGGGAGGCGACGAGGGAGGTGTTGGAGGGAGTGGAGGTTGCGGAGGGGCAGGTGGGGGAGGTGGTCGTTTGTTCTTTGTGAGGTTGGTTGATGGAAGGGAAAGGGGGAGGACTGTGTTGTTCAACTGGGGCTTTGAGGAGGAACGAGGGAATGGAGATGAATCGTTATCATAAGGATCAGGATCAAAAGCAGAAGTTCAGAACTCGAAATGCCTAATGAGCTCAAATACCGCGCTGCTCCCACATCAGCAATCAAGTAACGTTGAACGGTACCACCATTTCTTCTATATCTTCAAGATCACAGTTTCTCGCGGTGGCTCGGAAGATAAACAGCATGAATGATCTCAATTAATTTTGATTGAATCGCTTTAACAAAACCAGCAAAGACAGTAAACACCCGACTTTCGAGAAGGCAAGATTCTCCAGCCAGAACCGCATTCGAAAGCCTCCGTTTCGTCGCGGTCACTGAAAATCCGTCGCGGGCCCGAGCAATGTTCATCAGGCCATCGCATTGCATGCATCGCACGCCTTCATCCTTGCGTTAGATCATATCCAACATCCAACGTCCACTCAGACGTATTCAGTTTCGTCTAACCGAGCAGCTCAACGTCGAGCCCGATAGCCCTCATGAACAGGTTGACGTCGCCCAGACGCTTCCTGTTCATGTCCTCTGGTAGACTCTTGCTGACAGCGACTGTCTCCATGACGCGCTCCTTGACACCGATGACGAGGCGCTGCTGCTGATCAGGCGAAGCACCAACGCCCATGGCGGCGAGGAACTGCCAGACGTAGACATCGTCTGCAGCAGCGACGCTCGTGTCGGTGGGGAAGATGTAGGGCAGCAGGGGCTCGACGGTGTCGAAAAGGCGCGAGTAGAGGTCCGTCCACTGGCCAATGTCCTCCTGCTGCTCGCTGGTGGGCTGCGGCGAGGAAGCGAGGGACTGCTTGACGAGCTCGGCGCGGGAAATGAGCATGGTGAGGATGGAGACGCCGGTCTTGGTGCGGACGGCAGCGAGGATGTTGACCCGGTCAAGGACGAGGCCGAGGAGGCCGATGATGATATTGAGGGGTGCTTCGTTGACGTAGCTGAAGAGAGGAGGCATGACGGCCTGGGCGAAGAGTTCGACCTCCTCTTTCACGCGAGGCGGAATAGGGGTGTTGTCCTGAGGCGGGTAGGCGTCGCGGACGACGTCGAGCACATCGAGGTGGATGATGACGAGGGTAAGCATGGTGAGACGTTGTTGCTCATCGAGATGACGGAAGACACGAGGAATCGCTTTCTTGCCCTTGCTGTGAGAGAGGATCTGAATGAAGGGGTGAGGAGCGCCGTTGCTGCGCCTTGTTAGCGGATGTTAAACGAATGTGATGCAACGCAACTTACTTTGGCTGGATGGGCTCCATGACCTTCAAGGCGGCCCAGAGTTGCTGGTTCAGCTCTGCCATCTCACTCCTCCATCTCATGTGGCCCTCAATGATTTCAGGCGGGCTGTCCTCGTTAGGCGGAGGTGGCAATCTCCGCTCGTGGTCTTCCGTTTGCATGAGAGTGCTGTAAACCTTCTCAATGCTCCTCAAAGTCTCCTTACGATCGGCAACTGAGACTGGCTTGCGAGGCTTGGAGTCGTTGTCTACACGCTTGATATTGAGCAAAGGTCTCGGCGTCTTGCTGTTAGAAAACGCGATCTTTCCCAGCGAGCCCTCCATGACGAGCGATTTGTTCTTCGGACGAGCCTTGGCGGCTTCAACAGCTCTTGCAACTTGTTGCTCCATGCGCTGGACATGGTTGTCGCCGCCTCTCGGGTGATGTCTGCTGCGGCCGTACCCGTAGCGGCTGCCAGTCTGGAAGAGGTATGTCTGAGCGAACTGGTTGAGAGGCTGACCGGGTCCGCTACGAGGTGGTCCCCGAATCTGAGCGTAGACCTGGTAGTAGAAGTCCTCAGCCAATTGGTCTTCGCTGCCAGGCTCATTGTCGATGCCACCAGTAGCCGTGAGCAACTGCTGGAGCTGAATGCGGGTGATGAAGTTCTTGTCTTGGGGAGTCATCAAGCCATTGTTCTTGCTGAGAAGGAAGATCTTGTGATTGCGCTTCGCCCGCTTAGCCTCTTCAGCAAGATAAGTCTCGCGGTCCTGAGAGCTCATCTGCATCATCTGTTGCGCTTGGGTAATTGGAGGGCCAGAGTAGGAGGAATCCCTCGCGTGTCCTGGACCACGAGGAGGTTGGACCGGAGGAGCACCCATTGGTCCTTGAGGAGGTTGCTGGAACCCCATAAGCTGAGGAGGTGTCGGTACCTGGAAGCCCTGTTGAACTTGCTGTTGACGAGGAGGCGAATGCTGTCTCTGCAGGATTTGGGGAGCGCGACCATTGTAATCAAATCCAGGCTGAGGCCCAGGCGAAGGACCTTGCGGCGGCGGTCTCTGGAAGCCAGGAGGACCGCGCTGCTGCTGTTGCTGGGGCTGCGGTGACAGGCCGGGCGGTGGGCCACTCACACCAAGCATAGCCCTCAAACCCTGGCTCTGCGACTCCATGTCTTGGACAGGCGGCGTAGCTTGAGCCTGAGGCTGAGACTGCATCATAGCCTCGACCTCCTCAAGAGTCATCATCTTGCGCGCAGCGCTGGGCGGCATCTGCTGCTGCTGAGGCGGCGGCTGGTATTGCTGCTGGGCTTGCGGAGTCGACTTCTTGGCCACGGAAGTACCCCAGATGGAGGCATCTGCTTCGAGTTTGGGAAGATAGTCCGGCTGCTTGTAGGCTTCGTAACCAGAGCGCTTCGGCTTCTGCTGTACAGCCTGCTGCATGGGCATGCGGGCATGGTGCAACGTTTGCTCCTCCAGCAGGGTGTCCCGAATCTTTGCGGTCTCGCCAGCGAAGTCGAAGTCCCTACCCGCCTGGCGGGTGACAGGCATGCCGGAGCCGAAGGTGTCATCGTTGAAGGTGTCGCCCTCCTCTTCCAGTTGGTCTCCAAGGCCGTCGTAGGTCTGATCGAAGTCGAGCGCGTCATCCGCGTCTGCGCTGCTGCCCAATCCTGCGAATGGATCGTGCTGCTCGAAAACACCGCGCGAACCCTTCTGGTCGCGCGGCAAGGTGGTCTCGAAGCCAAAGAAAGACATGGTTGGCGGTCGTGCCAAGCGGTGGTGGTGTAGATGGATGAGGCAGTAGGCGGGATTGATGGTGATACGCCGCCGCTTCTCAAATTCCCGGGAGCTTCGCGGCCAAAATGAGCGGCCGATGACGAGATGCAGCCAATGGGAGGGTTGGGAGTGCGATCAGATATTGGCGAGGCTAGAACGCCACAACAACGATCGTAACCAGCTTGTGCTACAGTGAGGAAGAGCAATCCGAGAAATGTAAGTGAAGTGCCAAGTTAGCGCCTGAGGTTGGCAGGATGGCTGCAGCAGACAGGCGCCGAAAGTCGAGTCCGCGGACAGCTGTGGTGAGCTCTTGCTGCAGTCACCTCAGGCTGCCAGGACTCAGGCTTCCCAGGCCTCAGGCTCTCAGGCGTTCAGCCCTCAGGCCTTCTCCAGCTCTAGCCCCGACTTCCGAGCAGACGGACCCCTTGCGCGCCTCGCCCGCGCGCCGCCAGCCAACGCCAGCCTGATCGGGCTACCTTACGGAGAGCCACGCCAGCCAGCCTGCGCCTGCTGTGAACACGAAGTCAGGGTTGCGCGGCTGCAATCTTACCACGCCATAGTCTGCTGCACCACCTCGTGTCTGGCACACTCCGCCCACCGCTGCCTCTTTCTCGTGCTTCTCGCCCACCTCACCTCTTCTATTTTCCCGTCGCTCGCTTGACCTGTTGCATCGTCCACGCCACCGCCGGCCCCCATTGCCGCCCCATCCCCACATCGTCAACACCATTCTGGCGCAAGGAAGCGGCTGACTGCCGGAGACACGCGAGCACCACGCCACGCAGGGGAGAGCGCATCCCGTGGCCCGAAAGCGCACCAGCGCAACACCAGGACCGCATCCGACCACGAGCACGAGGACGCCGCAAACATGGCCGGATCGACGCGCTACCTGCGCTACATCGTCTTCGCCTTCGTTGCCTTGATCGTCATCTTCTTCATCTCCTCCTCGTCACAACAGGTCCCCGATTATGAGACGGCAAAAAATATGTTCAAGGGCCAGGGCTGGGCCCATACTTCACCTGACACCCCGGCCGCTGGCGGTGCGGGAGAGAAGGAACCAGCAGCGGCAGCACCGCCTCCTGCCAAAGAACCAGTCCCGGCTGAAGACATTGCGAAGACACCGCAGGGTACAACGGAAACTGGCACTACGCCCAATCCTTATGCCAACTCGCAGCCTAAGCTCTCCGGTCAAGCGCCGGGTGAGCGCATGAACGCAACATTTGTGACTCTCGCCCGTAACAGTGACGTGTGGGAGATCGCACGTTCCATCCGCCAGGTTGAGGATCGCTTCAACCACAACTACGGCTACGACTGGGTCTTCTTGAACGACGCCGACTTTGACGACACTTTCAAGAAGGTCACATCTGCATTGACGTCCGGAAACACGAAATATGGCAAGATCGACAAGGAACACTGGGGCTTCCCGGATTTCATCGACCAGGAGCGTGCTCGTAAGGTTCGCGAGGACATGCACGAGCGTAAGATTATCTACGGCGACTCCGTCTCATACCGCCACATGTGCCGCTACGAGTCAGGCTTCTTCTTCCGCCACCCGCTCCTCCTCGACTACGAGTGGTATTGGCGCGTGGAGCCCTCGATCGAGCTCTTCTGTGACATTGCCTACGACCCCTTCAAGTTCATGAAGGAGCACAAGAAGAAGTACTCCTTCGTGCTCTCCCTCTACGAATACGTCGAGACGATTCCCACGCTCTGGGACAGCGTCAAGGGCTTCATGAAGGCCCACCCGGAGCACATCGTCGAGGGTAACAGCATGGCCTTCCTCAGCGACGACGGCGGCGAGACGTACAACCACTGCCACTTCTGGTCGAACTTCGAGATCGGCAACCTGGACTGGCTGCGCAGCCCGGCGTACATCGACTACTTCAACCACCTGGACCGCGATGGCGGCTTCTTCTACGAGCGCTGGGGCGACGCGCCCGTGCACTCGATCGCGGCGGGGCTCATGCTCAAGAAAGACGAGATCCACTTCTTCAACGACATCGCCTACTACCACGTGCCCTTCACGCACTGCCCGACGGGCGAGCAGACGCGCCTCGACCTGAAGTGCCACTGCAACCCGAAGGACAACTTTGACTGGAACGGGTACAGCTGCACGGCGCGCTTCTTCGAGACCAACGGTATGCAGAAGCCCGCCGGCTATGAGAAGGAGCAGTGACTGGCGGGTCGCCGCGCCATTCCCATGAAATGGTCTGAAGCCGTCGCGCTGGCGTTCCTGGCGCTCGCTTCGCTCGTGGGCTGTGCGCTGGGCGCGAGGCCTTGCGCGAAGTTCTGGGTGCGGTTTGCGGCACGGAAGAATGCGAGGTTCGCGTAGACGCATTTTTTTTTGGGGGGGTTTTGGGGTATCTTTTGATTTTACTGTTGGTCATGTGTACGCCGGCGTTTTTCTTTGCACAGGGACGGATGTTCGGAATCCCTCTTTCTTACTAAGGAGAGAGGGAGAGAGAGTAAGAGCGTGTGTTCCATGTCCGGAAATCTATGCTATGCTTTTTCTGTAGGATTAGCAAAAAAACATCGAGGCGTTTCCCGTTCCAGACGCATGGCTTCCTCTCGCTTTTGCCTCACTTCGCGAACCCCTATTGCCTTACTGACAACCTATCAGACCAACACTTCAGCGGACTCCGGCATTGCACCCTCTACCCAGGAATGAAACCGCCCACCACGTCAAAGCAACCACTAACCCCTTGTAATCACACGCACGCCCCGACCAAATGAAAAAACCACCACGCGACCGACCGTCGTCAACCCTTTGTCCAACCTCACCCTCATCTCACACTCCATCATCTCTCTCTCCACGGGAAGCTCTCCAGAGCCAATCCGCCATCCTCGCCTCCTCAAGCCAACAGCCCATCAAAGCCACTGATCCATCGAAAAGAGACAATCGATCAAGTCAATTCATACACCAAGACCCCAACGAGTCGCCGACAAAGAACCAGCTCGTCGAAGCAAGCGACGCCGACAGCGAGCGTTTAATCGATTCGGCATTTTTCGATTGATTGATTGATTGAAGAATTGGTTGATCCATGGGCCGATTGCTCCTTGACGAGTGCTGAGCCTAACGGCTCTCGGATGGGGCTTGGAATTGGATCGCAAGGACGGCGGTCGAACGTCGGCGTCTGGCTTCTGAGTCAAATCGGTTGATTGTACCCGGACTGCAGCTGCACAAGGCACGTTCGTGGGATAAGATTCGCTGTACAATGTTCCTGTCGTCGGGGATAGATTCAGGTTGTTGACGGGAATCGGACGGATCGATCGGATTCTTGGTCTAGTTCTCTGCGCTGCGATGGATGGGAGGTGAATCGCTCGAAAGGAACGGGTTCGTGTGCTCGGTCGTTCGATCATTCGTTCGTTCGTAGGCTCGATTGATCAAGACGAAGCCGGATGGGATTCGACAGATTGGACGCCGTGTGGTAATCGATCAATTTAGCGGGAAGGTTCAACCGAGCCTGTAACCTCATAACGTTCGATTCAGACCTCTCGACGCACGACAAAAACATCGCCAACAGAGAGAAAAGGGGCGAGGACGAAATCAAGCGCCCAGATCGTCCGGACGCGTATTTTCCTGTCCGATGCATTCAACGCATTACTGCCGACGATAAGCACACCAAAGACGTCAAAACGAAGCCGACATCTCTGCCAGACATCAATCGCCCGAATGATTGACAAGAAAAAAAGAAACGAAAATGCGCCGGCTTAGAGAACACGTCTAACGTCCAATCGATGTGGTATCTCAACTTTTCCCCTGTAATAATCCTACAATGCAAGTCCCATGCTGTTCCCAACCACCTACCAACTGTCCAATCCCTCCTTCCAATGCAGCGGCAATCCCACCATACATCATCGTCTGTCTCAATGCATCTTCCCAAACAAATCCACCCATCCGTCTCTCCTCCATCTCTCGCTCGGCCCGCACCGCGGACCGAACTGATCGCCAAAACCACAACCAACCCCTTCCAACCCCCAAGAAAAAAACCCACCCACTCCAAACCTCACCCTCGTAACCCCCCTCGTATCGCATCCAGATCCCCCAACCCCCCTCGTATCGCATCCAGATCCCCCAACCCCCCTCCACGCATCCAAATCCAAGCTAGGAACCGATTCCCCCCCCAAAGCTCCACACCAGCCAACGGTCCGCCCTTTGGCGCGCCCGCGGAGAAAGCCGCCGCCGCCGGCCGACTCCACACCCACCCACGTCCGCATCCGCGCTCGCGCCCGCCGCCGCCTTTCTCCTCCTTCCTATTCCATGACTTGCCATCATTGACAGCCAGGAAGGAAGTGGAACCCGGGCTCGCTACTATACGGCCGAAGTGTGAAGGTCGGGGGTTCGGAAGCTGGGTGCCGAACGGCGCAAAGGATGGATGGGTGCCGAGGTTGTTGGGCTAGGCTGGGGCGGTGCGGTGCGGTGCGGTGGGAGTGCGGTGGCTTTGTTTGGGGGGTCGCCCGGCCCTCGGTGGGCGGACCGGTGATGGTATGGGATGATTCGAATTTTTTTCCTTTTCGGGTTCGGGTGGTTGTGCGAGGGCGGGCGGATTTGCGCGGGTCGGGTTGGTCGGGTTGGTCGGGTTTGGTCGCTAGGGAAGGCGAGGCGGTGGGCGGGGGAAAATTGATCCGGCTGAGCGGACGCGTGGGAGTCGTCTTTGGGAACCAGATCCAGACGCAGATGAAGATGAAGATGGGTTGCCGGCGTAGAAAACCCACGTCCACGCACGCGCGCGATAGTCAACCAGTGATATGCTCAATCACACACCCTTCCAAATCAAGTCGAATTGCCCGCCTCCTCCTCGGCGGCCAACGCTGCGCGGGCCCTCGCGCCGCCCCTCTTCCTCAGCTCGCCGGTGACGCCCCTCAGACACTCCGGCACCTCGCGGCCGGTCTTGAGGTACCAGAGCTTCAAGTTGCGCGCCTTGTCCTTCAGCTGCACTTGGTTCCTGTCCTTGAGGACTTCGCTGACGGAGCCGCCGCGGCCGTAGAGCGCGAGGATCTGGGACCAGTGCGGGCCGTTGACGCGGCCGAGGCCGGCGAGCAGGGCGTCCTCTTCAGGTTTGGTCCAGGGTTGGCGGGTGGTGGTTGTCGAGGGGGAGGAGGTGGAGGTGGCCGTCTGGGCGGATTTGGAAGCGGGGAGGGAGGGTTGGCGGGTGGAGACTGCGGAGCCGGGGGGTGTTGTCTGGTGGGGAGGATGCGAGGAGAGGATGGCGAGGGATTCGGGGGTGGGCTGGCTTTTGCGGTCGTGGGGAGGGAGGGAGCCGGCGAAGACTTGCTGGTGGGCGCGCGTCGGGGTGCTGATGATGCTGTCGACGTTTTTGCTGACGCTCGAGGAGAACTCGCGCAGGAAGTCGAGCCATTGGTATTTCTTGGGGAGTTGGGAGAAGGCGTCGCGGGAGGAGGGGTCGACGAGGAGGTAGGAGCGGCGGGAGCGGCAGCGGTCGATGAAGTCTTGTTCGGAGGGAGAGAGGCTGGGGGCGTCGGGGTGGCGGGTGAGGATCTGGGAGTCGAGGTCGTGAGGAAAGAGATCGTTAAGCATGCGCTCTGGTGCGGCGTCGCTGTTCATCAAAGCTGAGATGTAAGCCTGCGTTTTCAGTTCCAGGAAAATGGCGCCCTGCCACTTCAGTAAGCGGTGGCCCAGAGGGACAAAAGTCTCCAGAAAGTATTCGTTGAGGTGGAAAAAAGATACGTCGTGAGCGCCAAGGATCGATGAAATGAAAGTGGCGATGTTTGCCTTTCGAATGATTTCCTGTTGCGTCGGCTGAAACATTTGGATCGCAATGGCATCGATGAATGGCAAATCTCGACTGTACACTTTTCGTGTTTGGTCGAAGAGGTTCTTGAGGGTAATGTAAGCTTGGCTGTCTTCGTCGTTGGAATTTCGCATCAGGTCCTGTATTTGTTGGAAAGAGTATTTCGCGATCGTTACGATGAGTTGGGTCGCCTGAATATCGTCAGTGCACTGTCGACAAATCAGCAGGATCGATCGAACATACCAGACTATCGAGTATTGGAAGACTCTGCATCTTGAGATGCATACTGGCGTCTTCGAAATACATGTTAGATGGGCTTTTCCGCGCCCGCTGCTGCTGGTGTTGCTGCTGCGAATGGACGCCTTGTCCCACACCGAACGATCCCGCGTCAAAATCCTGGAGCGTGGTGGCGTAGGATGACGACGCTCCGCCGTCGTAGCCATGAGGAGATTCCATCGGAACCTGCGACGGTTGCAAGAAAGGCATCGCACTCGCGTGGTGAGAAGCTAGGATGGGTGGCGTCGAGACGGCTTGGCTGACCTGCTGCTGCTGCTGTGGCGGCCATGGTGAGTTGTACACGGCGGGATCTGTCTGACCGTAGAAGTAGGACTGCTGCTGGTGCTGCATCGAGCGAGGGTCCTGGTACGGGGACGCAAAGGATTGCGGGGTGCTGGTGTAGTGCTGGTTCCATTGTGCGTGCTGAGAGCCGGGCGTGCCTGGGTAGGGCGCGGAGGATGGATTGTTGGACGGAGGCTGTCGCGTAACATAGTGGCCGGTCACCCCGTCCGAGTAGGAAGGAAGCTGGTGTTGCTGCGGCGAGTAGGGCAACTGCTGCAGTTGGCCGTAGGCGCTAGGCGTGGAGGCGAAGGGCTGGGTGATTCTTCGCCTCTTGCTGCTGCCGGTGGCGGGATCGTGGTCGGGCGGCGGCTGACCTGGCATGGCATAGTTTGGCAGAGCTGCTCCAAGTCACATCGTCAGCGAGGGCGACCCTGAGGGCAGAGGTGCAGCGGTGCAGTGTACAATGCTGCAGCCCTAAAGAGGGCGGGAGGTGGGAGAGAGAGTGTAGCTCAGCAAACTCACCCATCGCGGGCTGCGCATCCAACCCTAACAGCAGCCCTCGCGCTTCGCTCGCGCTCGATCACGACGGCCAACACCTGCGCCTCGGGAAGCGGTCACGGCGGTGTTGCCCAGCGCGGGCTGCAGCTGACGCTCCGTTCCGAGCCCCGAGCGTCGATGCGATCGCGTGCGAGGCGGACGGCGGGCGCAGGCGGAGATGGGCAGCGCTGCTGGTGTGATGCTCAGCAGACTCGGTACTGTAGGCAAGGTACGGTGGGCGGTGGTGTTGGGGCTCGGACGACGCTGGACGGGAGGGCAGACGGAGGCACACCTGAGCACTGAGGGTCTCGAGAGGGTGTGAGGCGCTCGCGAGCCTGGCGCGGCAGCAGGCCCAGGGCATAACTACTAACTACTTGCCTCGCACCCGAGGCGCAGCGCCTCTGTCACGACCGGGTGGAAACTAGCCTCGCACGTCTGCTCCTCATTCAATCCCCCCCAGAGGATCTGCCAGCAGCGGCACACGCCGCCGCAGTCGGCGCCGCGCGTTCCTGGCATTGGGCGGTAGCATCGACCTGGCTGCCGCCTGCACCACTCCGCACCGCGCACCGAGAAGACCCCGTGCTCGCGTGGTCGAAAGCGTAAATGACAGCCATGTAACGTGTGCGGCGGCGTGGGCGGCGGGCGCGCGGACCGCCGAGTCGCCATCCTGCAGCAGATCTGCGCGATTGATAAGATCTAGGGCTGGCGGGACGTGTGGCCCATGTCGCCCATGCGTGCGTGCGCCGTGCGTGCGTGCCATGCTGTGCTAACGGGGCGTAGTGGACGCGGGCCCTGACAACCGCGCGCGGTCGCCAGCCTGCCAGCGCGCCCGCCAGCTGCGCCTCCAGACGGGTGACGGGTGGGTGGGTGGGTGGGCGGCCGTTGGGCGCGGGCGCAGGTGTCATGTCGCGGCGGGCGGCGGCGGCGGCGCGACAGCAGAAGTGGGTATTGTTTCTTACTGCTGCTGCTGCACCGAGGCAACGCGACACCTTGGACGGCGGCGCAGGGCAGGCGAAAAAGTTTTGCGTCAAGTGCCGGCGCTAACATGCTTTCTGGAAGCGAAGTTGCGCAAGACGGATGCGGCGTCGAACCCACCGCGGTCGCCTGCGGACGGCGGTGCAGGAACGCAGTACTAGAGTGCACCAGTACTAAAGTGGCACGAGTGGGTGCTGCATCCGCCGCCTGCCGGAGGCATAAGGTATTATCGTTGATGCATGCAGCTCTGCCTCTGCGGTACAGCAGAGCTTCAGCAGTACCTTGAATCAGCATGCATGCATGCATGTCCATACCGTCAGGCGCTGTAGCGACGCATACGGCGTGGCGTGCGCCCGCGAAACATGCCGCCACCGCCTCGGACGAATGTCCCCTCGAGTCGCAATGGTGCAGCAGGCCGTTCGTCCGTCCCGCGCGACACGTGCATGGCTGCAGCGTGTGACGGCAGCGAGGTGGGAGTCGCCTCGGTCGCCTACGTTGCTCGAGTGCAGTGCGGTAGCGCGCCCTTAGCCTCGCGCACGAGCAGCCGGCCGGCCTGTTCCCATCACGCCTGCTCCCTGCCCGTCCGCCACGCAGGGCGCGACGGCGTGCAGGAGTCCGCGCCCCGCGCGGAACGCCTTCCGCGCCTGTCTGCCCAGATCCTTCGTGATCGTCGTTGCCGATAGGCGAGACCTTCCTTTTCGGGCTGTAGCACGCGCCTGCGGAGATCCTCGACGCGCTGGCTCCTCCACCGCCAGCGCCCTCATTTGCTGCACCGCACCTCCATCCAGGGCATCACCGCTGCCTCGAGCCTTGCAGATCCACAGCCCAAGCTGCCCGTCTGCCTCACCAACAACGTCTCGATCTGGCGTCGCAAGGCCTCAACGTGCCTGCGAGTCGCTCCCTCCTCGTAGTCCTTCCCTAGCGCACACCAGGACGTGCCCTCTCCTTGGGAGCCGCCTCAACATCTGCAGCAGTCGTCACGGAGCGCCCGACGGAGAAACCAAACCCTCGTCGTCCCGTCTCCTGCTTCACCATCGAATCTCCCAAATCCTCCGCCCCGTCACAGGCGCGGCAGGGTTGACACCAGCGTGATGCAAGCCTCCATGGCCCGGCACGCCATGCCACGCGAATGCAGAGCGGAACAGTTCCTACCCGTCCGAGCCCTACATTCTACCCACATGGCGCCGGCTCCAACCTGGCACATACCGCGTGTGCTGCACTCCACGCATGACACGCTGCGAATTTCCCGGAAGTTGCCCTACCCACTTTCTTGCGTGATGGGTGAACACACCGGACCGGATACGGCGTTGCATTTCTCGGAATTCGGATCGTCACCCAGCCGGTACATCCCGCAACCACCTCACGGCTCCCACATGCGAACGCTGCAAAATAATGCGGAGCTACTGTCGCAGATTTGAGCGGACAAATTCCGCAAGCTCAAAGCGCCCAGCTCTTCAGGGCGGTCATAGCCCAAACCATCTTCACACCGCTCAGGCGTAGCTTGAAACCCATCTGTTCCTTGGTGCACGCTAGCGCGCGGCCGCATCCTCCACCCGCACGCATCCGCACGACAACCTTCAGCACTTTGACCACAACTGCTCAATTACCAGACGATCACCGACGCCCGCCCGCTACTCAACCACTAAGCACATTTCTACGCCGCCGTTGCAAAATATCCCGAGGGATCTGGTCTCCTCGGTGGATTTTGTTTGAGATGCCGAGTCGTCGATCTCGGACCTTCTTCGCAATGCGTCTAGTTGCTTCTGGACATGGGTCGATGCATGCTGAAGATCTCACTAGTTCGGAGGCGTCCATTCTTGCCCTCACTCACGCCTCGTTCTCCTCGTTCGCATCGTTCTGCTCGTTCCTTATGCAACATGATGTGGACTAGACTTCGGCACCTGCAAGGGCTTGCACGCATCCTTGATTACCTGCAAAGCATACTTCGACCTCACTGTTTCACGGCTTTCTATTCTGAGGACTCGTGGGACGAAGTTCCTCCGCTCCCCCGATCGCCCACGATGAGGGAACATTCTTTGCGGCCAGGACAAACTGATATCACCGGCCACGAGGTGTATCCGAAAGTGCGGCAAGCTTTCGGGATGCATCACCGTCCGTGTACCCATTCGCGATAGTCATGAGTCGTCACCCTGCCGAGCCTTACTCATATGGTCCTAATGCGTCGTGGAGATCTCGGAGCTCTCTGCGCCGTAGCCCTAACATCCCCTTAGTCAGGCACACGGCTCCATCGTGCAACAAATAGCAGGAGCGTGAACGACGGCAGAACCGGCGCGTACGCTTAACCCTTGTGGGGTGGAAACATCTCACGGACGCGATCTGGGATCCATCAGTTGTTTCTAGAGCTCCTCCCAAGCCAACGCTAGAGAGGCACGACGTCCAACGACTGGCCGTGTCTGCTCTGAGGGAGCTCCTCCCACTCACCCGCCCGTCCCGTAGCCCATGCTTCGCCACGCTCGCGCCCAGAAACAGGATCTAGGATGATTCCCCGAAGTCCTGCAGCTCGGTCTCAATTCACACGACCGCTTCGAGCTCCCTACAGTAGAAGGTGCGCGCGCGCGTCAGACCACCTAGCGGCAGGTGCCGCCGCGCCTCCTGCAACGCGGCTTGATACCGCAGATGGGGGCGAGGGCGAGGGCGACGTCGCAGATGATTACAGGCCCGCCGTGCTCTCAAGCCCCTGCAACCTTACTTTAGTGACGCAGCTTGCTCGCGTCTGCTCGCTTGCAGCCCGACCACTTCGCGACTGGAGCGAGCCGCGACTGGGGTTGTGGACGTTCTACCGCCTACCTCAGGGCCCACCATCGAAGATCGCGCGCGTCCAGACCTGCATGGCGTGGCGCTCCACTCGCGCTGCGGACGGGCAGCATCGCATCTGAGGGCTCCGCGTGATGATTACTCAACATGCTGTGCTGTGCTGTGCCCTGCCCTGCAACCTGCCCTCGTCTGGCAATCTTGGCCGATTGGGGCAGACGACACGACTGCGTTGCCCTCGCGTAGCACAGATGATTGCTGTTGTGTTCGAGTCGCGAGCCCGAGCCCGACACCGACACCGCTGCTTCGCTCGCGTAGGCGTGTTGAAACGGTCGAGATCACGTCGGTTCGAGCGAGGTCATGGTAGTCCAGCTTGAGCGAGGAGCTCGCCTCGCGCTTTCCCTTCCAGTCGTGTAGTGCAGTCCGGGAAGTCCATGATTCGGACCTCATCTCGTCTCATCTCGTCTCGTCTAGGGGACGACAGAGCCAGGCAGCCATCCCAGTTCCGCCGGGGGGCGGAAAACCAATCTCCAAAGACGAAACAACTCACTTCTCATAATTGCCCCAAAAGGACACACGGAAGAACATGATCCTACGTCTCTTATATACCCTCTCTCACAGGTACAGCCCTCTCACCTCATTGAGGGCACGACGCAGCCCTTCCATAAACCGCGTCTGCCCTCAGTACACCTCCTTCTCCCAGCGCTCTCACCGCGAGGATCAGCATTAGGGCTGCTGCGCACGCCAGCGAGCCCTCGATAGAGCCCGGGCGGAGGGCAGAGGGCAGAGACAGATGTCTTACCTTGAATTTCCAATGAGCCCCTGAGCCGCTCACTAGACCTCAACTGCAGGTCCGCAGCTGCGCCCAGCGAGCGGACGTAGGGTTTGTCTGCAGAGTTTGGGACGGGGACGCCGCGCGGGAGGAAGGGAAGAGAAGGGAAGGTGGGAGGAGCTCGCTCTGCGCCCTCCCTCTGTCGCGTCGTGCAGGACCCGTGCCGTACCACTGTCCTGTACTGTGCACATATAGCGATGCGTGCGTACATAACTTAGCCCCGTGGCTTTGCTTCGCTACGGACGGCTTTTGCTACGGCCCTGCTTCTCGCTCTTTCCACACGAACAAAAGCACGCCCGCGGCTCGGTGACGGTGAGTTTTTCCGCTTTTCCGCTCGCTGCCGCCATCGACCGATTCGAGCTGGCAGTCCGTGATCACGAAGCTGCGGACGTAGGGTACGGTCGCTACGGTGCTTCCGATGTCGGGTTGCTCGAGCGAGCCTTGGTCGGACGTAGGGCCGGGTGCTTGGAGCTGCGAGCTGGGACAAGAAGGGGACGTGGTGCTGGATTGGGGAGGGAGGGCGGTGAGAGGTGAGAGGGTTGGGATGTTGTGTGCTGGGGGCTTGGGGACGGATGGATGCGCGGATGGACACGAGTGTGCCTGTACCAGTGCCGTTCGCCCGGCAGCTCACCTTCCTCGCAGGCCCAGTTCCGCTGAGTGAAGAGTAGGTTGATTGATTGCAGGCCGATGCGCAACTGTCATTTTGCTTTCGTCCATTGGAGAGTACGGACACGCTCTTGCACAGCACGTACGCGCCGGCCTGCCTTTCCCTCCTCCCTCGACCGCCGCCCGACTCGGACTCGGGGCTGAGTTGATTCTGCAGAATCAGAACGCGTCCTCCCTCGAAGACCTGGACTTCTCATCTGATGTTCAAACGAACATGATCCCTCCTCTTGCTTCGCTCACCCCGTCGAGGCTTCGTGCAGCGTTGTGTGCTGTACGTGGTCGGCCAGGATCCGTGAGAGGACTGACTCCGTCGAAGGCTCGAAAGACAAGACCGCCCGCGCCTGCCAAACCCATTCGACTTCCGTCGGACAAGCCTCAGCTAGACTATCCGACGCATGAGGAACGGAAGCAACGCGCAAGCGTTTGGAAAAGAGAGCGCCGACAATGGCAGAAAGACGCTTCTGAGCAACGTTTATCCGTGCCCCCGGCTCTCCTGGCTCCTCGCTCAGCTTGCACTTCCGGATTTGCAAGCTCGGTAACGCCATAAGAGGGGAAGTCTTCGAAGTGGATTAGATTTATGAAACGAGATCTGGGATGAGACGGTGGGTCGGACAACTATATCGAGGGTTCGGCTTCGCTGAAGGACCTTCCAGGTCTTTCCAGTGACGACGCACGATCGTGTCGTGGGACGTCGTCATTCATTCAAGGTCTGGCGTGAGGCATGGAGATTGAGCAAAACGGTAGGTCCGTTGGTCGTAATTCATACCAACTTCGTTAGGTTAGAAGGATGCTGTGCTGGTAGGATGGAACGCTGCCACAAGCGCGTAAGCCCTTTCTCGTTGCACGTGTACTGCAATCAGCGGTAGGTGTTTTCCGGCTTCGAGTCTACTAACTACGAGAGAATCAACACATCACCCACACGTTCACCGATTTGATTTCGAACTAATCCTGCATCGACTGCACGATGAACGCGAAAGCAGCGAGCCAAAAGCTGGGTGATCGGGCCGCGGCCGCACTCGACACCTGCTCTTGTCATTGGAATCAGATCCGATCTGCGTCAAATCACCTGCGTCGCCTGCAGCATGCTGGGAAGACTCGGAAGAGGCCTTCACCTCCCACCCATCGTGCATCAAACGTCTGGACAAGAGGTGGGCGGCGGGACTTGTCGGCAGAGAGATGCACATTTGGCTTACCCCCTGGACTCATCTGATCACATTGAATCTCTGCAAATATCAGAGGTCGATGTCCAGAAAGCTTCTTCCACGCCGAGCGCTGCTACCGCGATGTAAAAAAAAAACAAAGACCAAGGTAAACCAAGAGACTCCGCATCAAGCCACGAAACGATCCCCCCACTTCGTCAAGAATCACACACCTTCCACGCTTCAGAGAACCCTGCCATCGACCAGTAACTTGCAACCTCAATGAGACACTTTCACCACCCTCTTCGCCAATCAGGGATTCTGTCACGTGACTCGAAGCCCGAAGTGAAACCATCTCCGGAAGAACGTTCTTCCAAGACATAAAATCGCTCTTCGGCCCTACCACTCCACGGAACCCTTCCAAATATCCATATCCATTCGGTGTGGCCGAGTCAAAGCCGAGTGAACACATGGCGGGGCACAGCCGCATCGTCGTCGTCGTCGTCGTCGTCGTCGTCGTCGTGCAAATCCCCCGAGCCGTGCCCTGACACACGCCCCTCAGCAGGACGTACGTGACGGGACATCCGCTCTCATGATGCCGCTGAACTAACTCGCTCCTATGGATCCCTCGAGCTTCCGCCATGTGCGATGAGAGCGTGCGGTATGGCCCCACCATGCGTCCGCGCGGCCCGTGAGAAATTGCTTGAATGGGACGACGCCTCGGGCCGAACGATCATGTCGTCTATGCGAGGTGATCTAGGGAGCGTCGTTGCTAGGTGACGAGGAAAACGAAATTTATGTGGATCGGGGTGACGCTGGCGGGATCCAGACGGTCTCGGCGGCGAGAGCGAGGACGACGGCAACGACGTTGATACAGTCGATGAAGAGACCAGTGGCAATGCCCTATGCGCCCTGGACTGTAACAAGGCCGCAAAATGAGACGGTAACGCCTAGCTCGCCGGGAAGGCTTCCACGTCTTGCGGCAGTTCGGTCGATTCATGCTTCCAGGACATAGTAGGCTGGCGAATCTCATTCCATCTTGAATGGTGTGCAGGCTTCGAACGGGCGGAGGGCACACGTCCCTTGTTTTCTGGGGACGCTTGCCGACAATCTCACCGTCACTTATCCAGCCGGCCTCGCCTCGCTGCAATCCTCTCTTGCTCCTTTAGATCTCCGGGCAGGAGCAAAATGATGGTTCGATTCTCATACTGGCATTGAGAGGCTCGCACCTCCTCACGGACCGTGGTATACGCTGGCGAATGGAGTCAAAATAACACGAACCGGACTCTGATTTATTCCGTTGGTTGTTGTACGTTATCACTATTAGGCTCCCTTACAGCACATACGACCACAGGTCAGTGAAAACTGGGCATCCCGTCCGCTCTGCCATACATAAGCACTGAACCGGGCGACTAGTACTAGAGTGGGTGACCATCTGGGAATCCCGCCTGTTGTATGTTTCTGCCCTTTTTTGGCTGACGGTCTATTGTGACCGCTGTTTTGTGTACGCCGCGCATATCTCATGTGTGAGCTCGTTCGTTAGTGCGAAGTCCTGAGCCCTGAGCATGGATATTCGTCCGACGATTGGTCGACGGGGCAATGCGTGTCTGGACGTTTTACACAACGATGAGCTCGATTTTCCTCATGAGCGGTCCTGCTGATACGATAGGATTGTCGTCATCTCGGCTGATGAGTTGGCAGATCCGCTAGGTCAATGTTGAGGACGCATGGAGAGTGACCCTCCTGTTCGTGGTGATCTCAGTGAGGCCACATCTTTGGGCGTAGACAGGACGTCAGTATTGGATACCGCATCACATGTAAATTTTGTGTCTGGTTGGTGAGTGGGTACGAGTCGGCACACCGCGGGCCATGACGTTCGCTCACCGCAACGACTGGTCGTATTCGCGTGTAGAAGTAGACCTTGCTGGTATGATGTATTTGCAAAAGTGTGTAACGTATAACACATCCAGTCGAAAGAACAACACAGGAAACACCGCCATTGCATCGAGTTATGTGAGAGAGCCGACCAACGTCTCGCCAGCAAACCGTTGGTAGCGTTCTCTTGATCATGATCAAAACGGAGTTTCCAGAACGTGGAGTGACGGTGCATCAATGCACCAGGGAGAGACGCGGAGAGTCGTTGTTGTAACAAAGGATAGACAGCTTTTGGGGGTCCAGCACCTTGATTTGATAGTCTTCGGAAGGTAGTTCACTGCACCATATGAGAAAAGTACAGTGACGTAGATTGATGACCTACCGTCGCCTTCTCCTACGACGAATATTTGGCGCCCTGATCAGCGAGAGTAGAGCTGAAGTGATAGCAAGACACAAAGTTCCGGAGAAACGGTGACAATGAGAGTGAAAGGCTCCAATCCAGTCAATGAATTTTGGTGGCCACAAAAGAATTGACGCGGACAAGATGAAATTTCCATCGCTCATCCAGAAATTTGAGGTCAATGAGGTGCTGTGATGAAGTCAATGACCTCTGGGTATCTCTCTCCTCTGGAAGAAACTTGAACCACATGTTACTACGTTTTCCTCAGGTGTTCCATACCAAGTTTAACCTCGGAGAATGGGGAATATTGGCTATACAAGACGCGTCTGGCCGTTCAAAGCCTACAAACTTTCGGATTCGCGATGGATGAAGTTCAGAAGGAAACATCTTCACTTACGTTCGCGATGGATCAACCGCATTGACGATTGACCCACCTCTATACATGTCGAAGTCTGACCATAGACTTCCTTGAAATGTCTCACACCATCAAAGCACTGCATGTCAGTACGTCAATGAGCGCTCTGCAGGTGGGAGGCGGAAAACATAAATGCATCCACGTAGGTTGATCTTCGCCAGTTGTTTAGCTCATTTGGCCACGTGACAGGCTAATAAGTTGATAATACTGGCGTTGGTACGTGAAGGTGTGTCTCATTAGTTGTTCCTAGCTGTGCGCAAAGACAGCCCGGGGACCTGCAGATCCGGCTGGGATGTGGATGATCTCTTTTCTCTCCTCAAGCAGCAAGACGGAGACAGCATGGGCTTTCAAAGGTTTTCATTTCGACCTCGCTATTTTTCCCATTCAGAGCGCCGAAGAAAGCAAGGCTCGAGCTCCGTCTGAGAGCCGGCCGTAGCAGCACCATGAATCCCTCCGTAACCCCGTCATACCATGCCTCAAAACGCAGCAGATCGCTTAAGCCTTGGAGCGCTTCTCCTTGTTGGCCTCGCGGCCCTTGGCGACGCGCTCGAGGATGTTCTCACGGTCCTTGTCGAGCTTGAGCTTGGTGACCTCGACTTTGCTGGGGGCGATGCCGATGGGGACGCTCTGGCCGTTGGTCTTCTCGCGGGTGACACGCTCGACGTGGATAACGTATTTGAGACGGTAGCAAGCGGTGATCTTGCCCTCACGGCCCTTGTTGCTGCCGCGCTTGATGACAACCTCGTCGTCCTTGCGGAGGGGGATCGAGCGGACCTGGTTGGGTTCATGTTAATTCCTGGCTCGGTTCGACGCAGACGGGTAGGAAATTCGCGAGGCATACGTTGTACTTTTCTCTGAGCTCTGTGCGACCAGTCAGCATTTGTCCCTACGTGCAGCATTTCCTTCAATGGGCCGGTGCATACCCTTGGAGAGGGGCGCGCTCATGATCACGCGGCGCACGCTGGAGGGAGCCTGGAAGTGCTCCTTGCGGCTCTTTCTCCGGCTGGAGTGGAGGTGGGAGTTGATCTTCGTCATCTCGGCGGTGTTTGTGGACGGAGGGGGTGGGTGGTCGGTATCGTCGTTGTCGCCGGGTCGTCGAGACAAGACTTCAGCGTCCGCTGGACTGCCCTCAAATTTGGGAATTGTGTGCGGAAGCCGCAATTCTGCCGTGGCTTGCATGGGACTTGGCAAGCGACGAGTGGCGGTGCGCGGCGGTGCGACGCGGGACGGGAGGGCGGAAGGGTGGATCCGCAGCCGCGGCTGGACCTCGAAGTCAGGTTGCGTGTGGAGGGCGCGAGTGCTCTGCGCGTTGCGGCGTTGCGGCGTCGCGAGCAATGCGAGCCACGGAAGACACGGACGACATACGCACGTCTGGACGACACTACTGGCACACCCGTCCAGTATCTCCACTGTACCTATGCGACTCTCCGGACACATCATGAAGACGCCTAATCTTGCATTACACTGAGGATCACGCGCCGTGGGACGACCAGATCAAACAGCCAAAGCGCCAGGTCGCCTGCATTCGGCGCAAAGGACACCAACAACTCAGGGCTTATGGCGCCGGCATATCCGCAATACAACAACTACTACGATCCAGTGGGAAGCCAGGCGAACCAACCTCAAGGCTATGCATATCACAATCCTGGCAATTCGGTCTCGCAACCTCCCTCGGTCACGTCCAACGCTCAATCCTACCCGAGCTATGGGCATAACACCTACAACACTGTACAGCAAGGATCAAACACGAGTGGGCAGCATCATGCGGGGTCTAGCGGTGTAAGGGCATCATCTGCGGTAGGAGGGACAGGTGCGATCACTGGGACTGGACAGAACAATCAAGCATCTGCGTCTCGATCGGGCACCACGCAACAATACGATAGTGGATGGGGAAATTCGAACTACGCGACTTCTTCATACAGCGGCAACTTGCATATACCTGGTCGCAGCCAAAGCAACACATCACCGGTCTATGCAAGCAGTGGGTCTTCTGGAAATTTCGGTCGATCGACCAATGCAACGAATCAACCTGCTCAGAGCAACATATCGACCTACGGACAGCAAACCGGAAGCCAAAACTATTCGTCGACTGGAAGCGCGGATAATTCGCGCATGACGTACGGCGCTTCCCAACGTGGCATTGCCGCAGGTGAACCATCGCGATATGCTAGCCCACTTCACGCTGTTCAAGCTCAGCAGCAACAGTCACGTCAACAAGGCCACACCAGGCAATCGTCGCAGACAAGCACTTACCAAGCCACCCCGGCGACCAATTCGCGCGGCTCGGACCAGCGCCAAGAGAGCGCGACAATGGTAGCAGCGGTCAACACCACCGTGGATCCATCTCAAGTGTACGACTTCCGTGCAGAGCGGGAGAGGAAAGCGAAGATTGAAGCGGAGAAGCGTCGCAAGCAGGATGAGGCGGATGCGGCCAAGAAGGCTGAAGAGGCACGTGTTGCCGAGGCGAAACGGCTAGCTGAAGAGCAGCAGGCGAATGAGGCGAAGCGTCGCATGGAGGAGGCTAAGCGCCAGGCCGACGAGGCGAGAGCGGCAGCAAAGGCAGAAGCGGACCGCAGGAAAGACGAACAGCGCAAGGCTCGAGAGAGCAAGAATGCTGCGACCGCTTTGGCTTCATTGGCGTCGAGCAGCAGCGCTCCACACATGAATGAGGTTGGACCTCCTGCGAACGATGAGGAGGCAGAGATGCGAGCCATGTTCCAGAAAATGCGCGAGTTCAACTCCAAGAACCCTGCCATGCTCGCAGAATTGTGGGAAGAGGAGCGCCGGGCGCATGCTGGGCAATCTCAGTATCCTCAGCCAGCACAAGTGACACAGCCCGCTGCCTCTACACCTAAGCCTGCCGTCCCTTCGAAAGCTTCATCGAGCCAATCCTCTGCCGCAAACACAACAGCGTCCAATTCCGCAAAACCTGCCCCTGCTCAAAAGGCAAAGGCCTCTAAAGCTAGCCCGAATATGTCTGTAGCGCGCAGCAAGGCGCCTGAGGTTACCACCAACCAAGGCAGTACCAATCTTTGGCCGCCTGGAAAGAAGGGGTTGCTTGCTGACATCGCAGCACGATGGCTTCACGGCGTGAACCCGCAAAAGGTCGTCACTGCGTTCGAGATACTTCAGCTGCTGGATCAAAATCCAAACTATGTCCAGCTCTGTGAGTCTTTGGAGGGGTTGGGTTTGAAATTCGAGCGAGCCGCTTTCGCGAGGGAGCTACTTCGTGGGGTGCCTCCGGCTAGCAGTGCAAATCAGCATACCTCGAAAGGCAGCGACGCTACTATCATGTCGGCAAATGGAACACTCGCACAGGCTACTGGAGCAGCGGCGGTTAGCGGAACCGAGCACACCCCGAGCCTTCAAGCGTCCAGCGCGCCCGGACAGCAGCAGCGACGCCCTTCAAGTTTGATGGGTTGGAACAACCAGCCCAATGGTAAGGCGACTTCTTCAAATAACGGCATGGTCGATTACGAGATGCCCTCGTTCCACAATTCGTCCGCCCCAAATCAGACAGCAGACGGCACATCGTTTTCTTCGCAGCCAGGACGCGCGGGCCCACAATCTGCCATCGGTAACAGCCACAGCCGGCGGCCTTCGCAGTCAGTGCAACCTTCGCGACGGTCCATGTCCAGTGTCCAGCAAGGCGCTCCTGTCCCCGTCGGATCAGCTCGCCAGACTCCCGATGTGAAGCCGATATCGCCTCCACGACCACCTGCAAACAAGGAAGAAGCGGCTCGCAAGCGTGGGTTCGGCGAGCTCGTCGATCTGACTGCAGAGGAGTCAGATGAAGACGCGCCGCCGAAAAAAATCATGCAAACCGCGCAAGGTTTTGGCCCTAGGCCATTCCAGCCGCAGCCGCCTCAAGGCCAACCTCATCTGAATCAGCAGCGTGACAGTCCGTGTGCGTTCAATACCCGTGGGGCTCCAGTAGTTCCCACAGGACCAAGCCCAGGTTCAACGGCGCCACCGTTCAGGCCGCCAGGCGTGCCTGGAATCCCAGCTGTTGCAACCATGCGCAGGATGTCCACTGGCAGTCCCGCGATGACTCCCACTGCTAACATGAGAGCAACGGACGTCTCTGGCCCTGTATCCGCAAAGCCTCCGCTACCGAGCTCTACAATGTTACCATTCAAGCGCAAAGGGCCAACAAACGAGCAACTACAGGCAGAACGCATCAGAGGAAAGATGGTGGTTGAGCCGATCATGCGCGATCGCGTCGCTCGTAAGTCTACGTATGACTCCCGTACGATCGCCCGTGATGTTCTCCTCGCAACAGGCCGCCATCCAGACATGCGAGCGCTCAATAGCCACCTGAACGTCATGCAGAAGATGCTGGGCGATAGAGGAGGAATGGCAGACGGGGCTGGCAACAAAAGCGATCTGGCCACGATCAAGTGGGACATCATCGATCCAGATCCTCCCAAGAAGAAGGAATCGTCAAGTCTTGTACAAGCACAGGATGTTGCCGAGATTCAGGACGCAGACGATGAGGGTGACATGTCGTCGCTCAATCACAAGCATCGAGCCCCAGGTGGGGCAGCGACAGCGCGGCAAAGTTCCGCTGCACTTGACCTGCGCGACAAGCCAGCCACGCCGGACGCGATGCCCAAGAAGCGCGGCCGTCCGCCACGCTCGAGCATGCCCAGCACCCATACTTTTGTCAGTGTTAACGACAAAATGTCAGCAGCCGGCCAGCAGGGCATGGGCGCTGCTGGCACGCCTCGTCAAGGATCCGGTCAGCCAGGTGCTCCAGCAACAATGCCTGCAGCTCGCGCTCCAGCCGCGTCGCAAGCGCCCACCGACGGCAGCGTTGGATACTCAGCTTTCCGCCACTTCGACGAAAACGGCAATCCCATCAAGAAGAAAGGTCGTCCCGTTGGCTGGCGCAAGAACATCCACTCGCGTGAAGCACAGGGCCTTGCACCGGCCAAGTCTGCCTCCGCAGGTGTCAAGCCAAAGCCGGCCGTTCCCAAGCAGCCTGAAAAGCTGCAGGAACCCAACTACCAGATCTACCGGTGCAAGTGGCTTGGATGTGCAGCTGAACTTCACTCGCTCGACGTAATGAAGAAGCACATGATCAAAGTGCACGGCCGGCCCGACGGCGAGGACCTCTTCGAGTGCTTATGGCAAGACTGCGAGTCGAAGACCAAGCGCGTCACGGGACCCGGGAGAACGCGTCTGGACAACGCTACCTTTTCCGACATTGGGGGCTGGCTGTCCCACGTCGACAAGGAGCACCTGCAGCCGGTGGCGTGGCGGCTGGGGGATGGTCCACGCGGCGGATTGTCTGGTAAGCTGGATGGAGAGGTGTGAGATGTCTACATTTCCTTTGAAGATGACTAACAGCGTCGCCGTCTTCCAGACCAAGCCGAATCTGAGGCGTCTGAGGCGTACTTGAGCGACTCGCGCGGTCGTAGTGTCACTCCTATAATTCAACCAATGGCCAATTTCGGCTTTGGACAGACCATGCCAGCTCGCATCGGTCGCCCTCCTGCAGGAGCAAGCAAAGACGAGCGTGGCGCTCAGGCTGAATTGCAGAAACTAACAGAGAGAAAGATAGCCGTGGGCCCGACAATGGAGAAGATGGGCGTTCGGCTCGCGAATGAGAAACGTAGGATGGGCTTCCTCGACGACGAGAATTTCGAGGATATTGTTGAGAGTGAGAGCGAGTAGCACCAATGACAGGGACTTGCATGATTGACATCATGAGTTGGAAAGGACCTTCTGGAAATACTGTAATGAAACGTAGAAAAAACGTTGCCCTGCGACTGGACAGGAGCAACTTGAATAACTCTGCGCTGCATGCGCATACTGCTTACAGCCCTTTCTTGATCCTTTCTTTAGATCCTGTGGGTTCACCCGATCCGTCCCAAATTGATTCCCCTAGAACTCCTCGCTCAAACGCCATTGTATAATCACATATTGACCCTTTCCCTTCGCAACCTAATCCCGCGACTGAACAGTCTATCGCGATTTGGCTGGCACGGCGTCGGCAAGGCGCTGCTTGCTCAGCACATCGCCGGCGTCTTTAGCATTGACTTCAAGGAAGTGGTAGAGGACGATCATGAGGACGGCTGCGCTGCCGAGGAAGACGGCGAGGGAGTAGAGGGCGGCGTCGGTGATCATCGTTACGGTTGGGAGATGGGTGTGTTGGTTGCTGGTAGTGTTCTGAGCTATGGTTAGAAGACAGTTGCGCATTCATGGCGTGTGATAGGGTATACCTTTCAAAATCTCTTTGCGACTAATTCTGTATGACTGACGTGTTATGCGATCGATCAATTGCAGCGTTCAATGGTGTCCGTCTACAACAGCTCACTCGGTCCAGCGAGCTGTCCTCCCCCAGAGTCGCCAGAGTTGCCTGAGGACCCTCAAGCAGCACTCACGCGCGCCAAGACCAGCGCAAGTCTTGGGCCGGTCCCCGCGCCTGCGTCATTTGCCAAACGGCCGAACTTCACAGAAATTGACCTAGAGCCCGCCAGCAAGCCAGCCTCACATACCAGGACCCTAGTCGCGTGACTTCCGAGTTGGACGCCCCTTACGGTCTTATGGAGAGCTTCCCTTCGCCTGACTCCTGAGTTTCACGAACACCCTCTCTTGGACGCCCTCCCGCTGCTTACGAGCGAGCGACGCACATATAGCCGAGCGGCGACACTACAGCACCAGAGCCAAGCACACGCAGGAAATCGCCCAGCATGCCGCCGAAGAAGCAGGACAACGCGCCGAAGAAGGCGAAGCCGACCGTCGACGACAAGATGTTCGGCATGAAGAACAAGAAGGGTGGCGCGGCGCAGAAGCAGATGCAGCAGATGAAGGCCATGTCCAAATCTTCGATGAACGATGCCGAGAAGAAGAAGGACGCGGAGAAGAAGGCGCGCGAGAAGGAGAAGGCTGCTGCCGAGTTGGCGAAGAAGGAGGCCGCGGAGCTGTTCAAGCCCGTGCAGACGCAGAAGGTGCCCTTCGGCGTCGACCCTAAGACTGTGCTGTGCCAGTTCTTCAAGAAGGGACACTGCGAGAAGGGCAAAAAGTGTAAGTTCAGTCACGACTTGGATGTCGAGCGCAAGGGCGAGAAGAAGAGTTTGTACACGGATACACGCGAGGAGGAGGCGGAGGCCAAGAAGAAGGACCAGATGGACGACTGGGACGAGGAGAAGCTGCGAAAGGTCGTGCTGAGCAAGCATGGAAACCCGAAGACGACGACGGACAAGGTGTGCAAGTACTTTATTGGTGCGGTTGAGGAGGGCAAGTACGGCTGGTTCTGGACATGTCCCAACGGCGGCGACAAGTGTATGTACAAACACTCTCTGCCGCCGGGTTTCGTGCTCAAGACCAAGGAGCAGCGTGCGGCCGAGAAGGCGCTGCACGACAAGAGCCCCATGAACACTCTGACGCTCGAGGACTTCCTGGAAACCGAGCGCCACAAGCTCACCGGTACTCTGACACCCGTGACAGAGGAGACCTTCCGCAAGTGGAAGGCCGAGCGTCTGGACAAGAAGGCGGCCGAGGAGCAGGCCAAGCAGGCGAAGGAGGCGACAGGAAAGGCCCTCTTCGACAAGGGCGGCTGGGAAGGCAGCGAGGCCGACAGCGACAGCGACGACGACGACGATTCCGACGGATTCAACCTTACGGCAATGATGAAGGAGACCGAGGCCATAAGGCAGAAGAAGGAAGAGGAGAGAATATTGGCACAGTTTGGTGGAGAAGTGCCTTCTGCTTAGAAATCATGTCCTGGATACTAAAAAGGGATTTCTATATTTTTATGTGAAACACGATCTTGTTCAAATCATTAGATTTTGTGGTCACCTAGCGTCTTGCGGTATTATTATTCGAACTTTCCAATCAGGTTCCCTTGTTTGTATAAATGATAGGACATGGGAGAGATTGATTCGAAAAGTATTTTGCAAGCATGCAAGACCACACCAAACCTCGCAGCAACCGCAGACACGGAGTCCGCGGCACACTGGATAGCCCGAGGGAATGTCTGCTCGTAGGAGGTTTACACGAGAATTTAGCTTTCGTTCCTTGCTGTACAAGAGTACTGGCAGAGTGAGGAGCCGCAAGACGCCATTTTCCGAGCAATTGCTTGAATTCGTCGCGGTCTCGACCATTCATTGCGGCCTTGGAAAGAGATGCGAAATATTCCATTCCAAGGTATCGCCTCTTGCAGCACTTTTCCAAATATTTGCTCTGGACGATCGCGCAGCGTATTCTTTCCCACAGAGCAGAAGCATTCACCTTCTCCCTCACGGAAATTGGACTAAGTGAAAGCAGGCAGCAGCGTGTCACAACGCTATAGAAGTACATAACAGGTACTTCCAAGGTAGGTCGCCGGAGGCTGGGAATGCGTAGTATCAACCCCGATACATCGTCTAATATCAAGGGTTGAATTGTGTGACTTGCTGTCAGGCAAGCATAGCACAAAGTATTGAAGCCATCGTTTCCCAAAGAGTAATCATTTGAATGTTGACGATCGACATTCAGCCCATCAAGCAGACGAACAAGTGACGTTGGGCGATCGCCAATCAAAGTCACGTCAAAGCGCGACACGATCGCGCGCCCGCGCGCGTTGCCCTGACCAACCAACCTCCCGCAATCCGCATCGCATTTCCCAAACGATGTCATCCACCTCCATCGCCCGCACGAGCCTCTAATTCTAGCCTTCAAGCATTCACTTTTCGGTGCAGGATATTGCTTACTATTGCGTCAAAAGCATTGAACCACCGAAGCATCACACACACCATTACAACTCAAGCCCAACATGCCACCCAAACGCCGCTCCACAGCCCAGCGCACAGCCTCCAATCCCAGGCAACAAAGCACACTATCCTTCAACGGCAAAAACAGCCGAGTCACCAAATCCTCTCAGCAGCAATCGCCGAACGAGAAGAGCCTCAATAAGAAGAAAGAAGCCCTTTTCGAGGAAGCCGTCAGCACCGCAGAGGTTGCCGAGCCCACCACAGCAGAGAAAGCGATCGAGCAGCAAACTGCCGCGGAAACCCAGGCGTTGGACGATGCGAAGGCTGAGAACGAGTTGACGGGCGGGTCAACGACGGAGGATGTATTGGGTGGAAGAGCGCAGACGAGCGGTGCGGGTGCTGTTGGTGGGCTTTCGGGTTCGGGATGGGTGGGCGACGAGGAAGCGAGGGCGAGGAAGGTATCCGAGGCGCAGATCAAGAAGTTCTGGCGGGAGAAGGAGAGTGCGCGGTTGGTGCCTAGGGTGCATCAGGAGGATTTGAGTGTGCACGAGAAGGTGCTAAGGGAGTGGGATGTCAGTGGAGAGTATGGGGTGAGTTGAACTTTATACTTGAAGAATGGTCGTAGGAAAAATGCTGACCATCAAAATCTAGCCCTGTATCGGCATTGCAAGACTGAAGCGCTGGAAGCGTGCGAATGTCCTTGGCCTGAAGCCGCCAATCGAGGTTCTGGCTGTCCTGCTCAAGGAGATGGATGACAGTGATAGCGCGGCGAAGGTGCAAAGGGCGTATGTCGACTCACTCATGAGTTCGCGTTTCGTGGAGACCTGATCTCGGGAAGAAAGTTATGATCGCCCATAGCTTTGAATGACTTGCTGGAACAGGTTTGTTTTTGCCGAGTAAGTGGCATTGGACGACGGTAGCGCGGCGTCTGGCGTTGAATGGGATTCACGGTACCCACGTTTGATGGCTCAGTAGCTGGGCAAAATATAGAAAATAATCAATTCAACCAATTGTACAAAGCTAGTCTCTTCGAAAGCCTTTACCTTTAACACTCAGAGGTAAAAGGTATTGTGCCACTAATTTTCCAGTGACGAAGATCACTGGTGTTCGCATACGAAGTTGAGGTCTTCTAATGTTGTAAAATTTTCTCGCAATTCAGGGAACGTGATAGAATGTCACACCTCTATTTGTACTGTCCGAAAGAGCATACTACATGTTTCCATGTTCCATCGCTATAAGATGGATTGACAAACGGCCCGTGCGCGGTCTCTAAGTTTCGGCTTATCGATTAGGCGGGGCGATTTCGAAGCAGAAGTGGCGGTTCGTCATATCAATTCTACGAGGGACTTTTCTGAGTCCGTTCGCGACCGGACAACACCACTTTCTATACCACCCGACCTACCGGACGGTCCAAGTCCGAGTGAAAGCTCCTCCGCACCTTATTTTTACAACTCTCATCGGAGGAATTCCTGGAATACGCCCATCATGTCTATGGACATCGACTCCGTCCACCTCGACGTCGCGGGAAGGCAGCAGACGGCACCTACTGTGCTCTGCTACAACTGCGGTGCTCCCATCGATGGCACTCAACCCGGCGGCACTTTGTGTCCTGACTGCTTGAAGCTCACGGTCGACATTACTCAAGGGATCGACAAGGAAGGCGTGCTCCACCAGTGCAGAGACTGCGACAGATGGTTTGGCCCGCCCGCGCAGTGGTTCGTCGCAGATCGTGAGTCGCGAGAACTGCTGGCACTATGCTTGCGCAAGCTGCGCGGTCTGAATAAGACACGAATTATCGACGCCTCATTCATCTGGACGGAACCTCACTCAAGGAGAATCAAGTTGAAGGTCACGGTGCAGCAAGAGGCGATGGAGGGCACAATTCTGCAGCAGACATTCGACGTCGAGTTTGTTCAGCACTCCAAGCAGTGCCCTGATTGCGCAAAGTCATACACACACAACACCTGGCGCGCCTGCGTGCAGGTACGGCAGAAGGTCCCTCACAAGAGGACTTTCCTGTACCTTGAGCAGCTCATGCTGAAGCAGGGCGCACACAACCAGTGCATCAACATCAAGGAAGTGAAGAACGGCATTGACTTTTTCTTCGCCGAGGTAAACTCTGCGCAGAAGTTCGTGGACTTTATGACATCCGTGGCGCCGGTGAAGACGAAGAAGAGTGAGGAGCTGATTTCTCTGGACACCCACACGTCAAAGAGCTCTTACAAGCACACATTCTCTTGTGAGCTTGTGCCCATCTGCAAGGACGACCTTGTGGCTCTGCCCTTGAAGACCGCCAAGTCTATTGGCAACATCCCGCCTCTCACACTCTGCTACCGCGTCGGCGTGTGCGTTTACTTTATCGACCCCAACACCCTGCAAACCGCAGACCTCAGCAGCGTGATCTACTGGAGAGCGCCTTTCACCCCAATCGCCGACGTCACCAACCTCGTAGAATTCATCGTCCTGGACATCGAACCTCTAGGACCTCCTCAAGGCCGCTTTGTCCTGGCCAACGCAACAGTCATGCGCGCATCGGACATGGGCGTGAATGACATCGAGTACAACATCCGCACACACCTGGGCAGCGTGCTGCACGTCGGCGACAGCGCGATGGGCTACCACCTGACCGGCACACAGTTCAACAACGACAACTTCGAGGCCATCGCCGAGTCGAAACAGTACGGCACGACGATCCCCGACGTGATCCTCGTCAAGAAGCACTACCAGTCGCGCAAGAAGAACAAGGTGCGCAACTGGAAGCTGAAGCGCATGGGCCTGAAGGATAATGAGGAGATGAAGCCCAGGAAGCAGGACGTCGACCGCGACGCGATCGACTACGAGCAGTTCTTGCAGGACCTCGAGCAGGATCCCGAGCTGCGGCAAGGTGCGAACTTGTACCACAACCACCAGCAGAGGCAGCAGGATCATGAGATGGAGACGGATGACGAGGGTGAGGATGAAGGCTTGCAGATACCCATGGACCAGCTTATTGACGAGATGGAGGAGATGGGCATGCATGACGACTAGTGCAGTCCGTGAACTGGCGTATTTAGAGCGTTTTTACGGTAAAATATATTCCATCAACACCATCTTTTTTTTTTTTGGCATTTCTTTCTATCCCTGTCCTGCTATACAATAGACTTGTGGCAATCGATGTGGTCCGAGCTCGCCAGCGGACTTCACACCCCAAGCCGCGGGCATGAACTTTGAATGAGACCATCACTTTAGGGAGAGATGCGGCTGGGCGAATGTTCAGACAAACACTGAGTCTGAGGCAGGCTGCTGCACTGACAACTGAACTGTTGAAGGCACAGCTCCCGCCAAAATGGTTCGGCGGGCGAGCCGGCAGGCAAGTTGGTACGAGTAGACTCAATGAGGAGATCACAAAATGAATACTGACCGACTACAGGCCTCGCCGTCAGTGGCGGAGTTGATTCAATGGCTCTTGCTACGCTCTGTAGCCGGTTGCGCGATGAACACGAAACATCGAGCCCTGCTTTCACCGGCTTCATCGTTGACCATGGTCTGAGACCTGGTAGCAGCGAGGAAGCATTGCTGGTGGCGGAGCATTTGAGGATGCTTGGTAGGTTTCGTAACAATAATGAAATACCTTCATACTGACATACAAACAGGCATGCCATCGAGGATCTTCACTCTAAACTGGCAGCAATACGGCGATCCTCACGCTCTCTCCAACCCAGAGACCATCGCCCGCAAGCTGCGCTACCAAGCCTTGGGCCTAGCATGTCGCGAAAAAGGAATGAAGGACCTCCTCTTCGCCCACCACGCCGACGACCAAGCAGAGACAAGCCTCATGCGCCTCTCCAACAAATACCTCGGCCGCGGCCTCGCAGGCATGCACCGAGAAACCCGCATCCCCGAGTGCCAGGGCCTGTACGGCGTGGACAGCTCCGGGACTCCTAGAATTCTCCGCTCCGCCGACCGCAGCAACAACAACATGCTCATCGAAAGCGGTGGCGTCACTGTTCTCCGCCCTTTGCTAGACTACACCAAAGCCCGACTGATCGCAACCTGCGAAGAGGCCGGCACGCGCTGGGTCGAAGACCAGACGAACAAAGACCCCTCGCTCACCCTCCGCAACGCCGTGCGCTCCCTCCACGAAAGCGATCGCCTCCCCATCGCCCTCCGCCGCCCCAACCTCCGCCGCGTAGCCGAAAGCATCCGCCTCACCTCCTCCAACCGCGAAGCAACCGCCCACCGCCTCTTCCAAACCTGCAGCATAACCTTGCGCCCCTCCTCCGGCACCGCAACCTGCACCATCCCCGACACCACCGTCCTCGCCCTCGCGCGCAGCCCCGACAGCGCGCACATCAAAGCCCTCCTGCTCCGCAAACTCCTCCTCCTCGTCGCGCCCGCGCGCCAAATCGACCTGGCAACCCTCTCCGCCGCGTCCGCCAGATTCCTCCTCCCGGCCAACCTGCACGCCAAACAGCCCGCGCGAGAAACCCTCGCCCTCGCCAGCGCGGCCGTCGTGCGCGTGGGCCGCGACCGCTCCGCGACCGCAACGCTCTACGCCCTGCACCGCACGCCGCCCTCGCGCGCCGACAGGGACTCCTGGCCCGAGCTGCGCCTCACGCTCCCTCCCGCTCTGCCTCCTGCAGAACCAACGCCGCCCACAGAGCGCCCCAGGTGGAGCGCCTGGCAGCTCTGGGACGGGCGCTACTGGCTGCGCTTCGCGTCCCTGTCCTCAGCCTCCGCCTCCCCCGCGCGGCTGGTCGTGCGCTTCCTGCGCGCGGACGAAGTGCAGGTCGTGCGGCGGTCGCTGCCGGCGCGGGCGCGCAGAGCGTTCAATGAGGAGTTGGCGGGCGTCAAGGGGAATGTGTGGCCTACGCTGCCGGTTGTTGCAGTGGCGCCTGAGGGGGCGAGGCCGTGGGAGGAGAGGGTTGTGGCGTTGCCGAGTGTGGGGTGGGGGAGGGATGGGTGGGTGAGGTTTGGGGGTGAGGGGGAGGCGGAGGCGGAGTTTTTGTGGGATGTTAGGTACAAGGAGGTTGATGGGTGGTTGACGAAGGCGATGTAATGTAGGGATTGTGGAGTGGAGTGGGATGGCTTGGGTGAAGCGTGTATTATGGTATGGTATGGTATGTAAAAGTCCAAAGTCAAATCGCCAGTGGGTATATTGTAGGGATACGCTTCCTTCCCCGTTCCCGTTCCTGTTCTGTTCAAGACCTCTTCTTTCCCGCCCTCGTCGGGCTGACCTCGAGCAAATCCTGCAGCAGCTCGCGCGCGCGCCGCTCCCGCGCGTCCATCGTCGAATTGTAGATCGCGGGCAGCACCCTCTTCGAATCTAAAGCACCCATTAGCATTAGAAAACCCGTTCTCCTCCCGTCTCAAAGTCACAAAAAAACTCACTAGCATGCTCCCCCGCAAACCCCAAGCTCTCCGCGCCCTTGCCCCTCGCCTCCTTCACCACGTCCTCCAACAGCGCCCCTCCCACGCCCTTCCCGCGATACTTCAGCCGCACCGTCCAAGCCCTGATCTCGCCGCGCCACGCCTTCTTCCTTTTGCCGCGCGCGCTCTCGCCCGAAACCCACTCCACGACGGCCGCCGCGATGACCTCGTCGCCGAACGTCGTGACGAGCACGTCCGCACCGTCAAGCCAGTCCCAGTCGACTTCCTCGGCCGCGTGCAGGTAGCCTTGGGTCAGGAAGCGGCAGGTCGCGAGCGCGGCCATCAGCACGCCGGCGCAGGAGAGGAGGACGAGCGGCCAGTCTTGGCCTGCGGTGAGGCGGACGTAGCGGGCGAAAGTCGCCAGGAGGGCAGCGAGGGCGGCGAGGTTGAGCGGGTGCGAGAGGAGCGCGCGGTTGGCGGTCTGCCGCTGCTGGGCGATGCTGTCGGCTACGAGGCGGAGGGCGGCGGCGCGGTCGGGGTCGGAGGTCGCGTGGTGGGTGCGGAGGTCGGGGATGTGTGCTAGCGGGTCGGAGGAGGAGGCGGGTTCGGGGAGGGAGTTTGCGGGGCTGAGGGGGGAGGGGGGCGGGAGGGAGGCCGTGGAGGACTGCATGCTGGGTGGGGTGGAGGTTGGGCTGGAGGGTTGGGAGGCGTGGAGGCGGAGGTTCGTGCGGAGGGAGGAGAGGAAGGCTGGGAGGTGGGTGTCAGTGAGGGGTGGTTTGGGAGAGGCGGCAATGCGATGTGAATGTTCTTGCTGCTCTCGAGCCGGAGCACGTGAGGCCATTGATGAGGCTGAAAACGGAGCAGAAAATGGTAAAACGTACCGGCACTTGTCTTGAAGCCAGGAATGCGATCTCCAGAAATATGCCGTCGGTGCAGCTCCCCAAGCCTCTGCTTCTGCAACTTGACCCTCGTGGAATCCTCTCTCGCCGTCAAGCGCAGGTGCGGGACAGCAGGCGGAGGGAGCAGCTGCGTGGTGGCAGTACTTGTACTTGTACTTTTCACATGGCTCGCGGTGGTGGCGTAGGACAGCCCGCCGGCGAGCCCGCCATTATTCACATACGGGTCTGGATGCAGGCGGGCCAGGTCGAAGAGGCTCCTGGCCGTGAGGGCGCTAGAGGCGGCGGAGGGCGAAACGTGATGGTGGTGGTGGTGGTGATTGGGCTGATGCCGCGCGCCAGGGCCACCGGCAAAAGTCATGCATGCTCCCGGGACTCGAGACGTCGAGATCCCGGCATTGGCCTGAGGCTTGGTCGAGGTAAGAGGAGGGACTAGATTGCTTGTCGTCTTGTATATATATCTTACAAACAGACGAGAGACAGGAGGGACGGGAGTGGCAGAGCAGTAGTAAACTAGACAAGACTGATGAAACCCCACGCACGCCCCAGGAGAGGGCCTCGCGGATCCTCTTATGATAGCCAACGGCAGGATCAGCTTGGCGAGAGCACGAAGAAAAAAAGGATCCAACGGGTGTGGCTTGACGCTGTTCGCGGGTGCTGCAGGCGGCACCAGGCATGCGAGTGGGAGCGAGATGACGGGCCTGAGATTCGCCAGCATGGCCAGCTCCAGGGCGCCGGCGCGCTGCATTGGCGCGCAGAGCTTGCGTCGGCCGGAAGCTCTGCCTGGCTGGTTATCGCGATGGCAGCGCTGCGGTATGGCGTCGTGCTGCGAATCCGCCCTACATCCGCCCTACCGTTGGCTGCCGCAGGGATGGCTAGCCAGAGGATACGCCGCCCGCGTGATTGGCCCTCGCTGCCCGCCGCCGTTTTGACAGCTCCAGCCAAGGGTCGACGGTGGAGTTGGGAAGAGGAGAGACCCGGGGCGAGGACGCCTCTGAATCGTCTGAGCAAGAATGGCCTGAAACACCCCGTACATGTACATACCATACCGTACATGCCTTCTCGGAAGCACCAGCGGGTAGATAAGGTGGGCAATCGACGCCGCAGACGCCGCAGAGCGAACTGCCCAGACATCCCGCTCCCCAAGACCACAGGCGAGATCAAACCCAACATCTACGCCGCAACGCCGCATGCGCCGCCCAAAAGCCTAGGCACCGCGGGCACCGCACATCCGCGCGATCCTAAAAAATCCCACGCGAAGCGCTATCTCTCCGCGGCGCTGCTGTGCAACCACCAAGCTCATCCTCCCACAGCTTGCGGCGATAATGCTATGCCCCTCGTCCAATCCCCCTCGACTCCGCA
The DNA here is from genome assembly GCF_011745625.1 of Cladosporium halotolerans. Lineage (NCBI taxonomy): Eukaryota > Fungi > Ascomycota > Dothideomycetes > Cladosporiales > Cladosporiaceae > Cladosporium > Cladosporium halotolerans. Next base: position 116,203 of record NW_027191486.1, read on the forward strand.
GCCGCCACGGCACCGAGCAACACCTACCTCACCTTACAGCACCTTATCTTCACGGTCAGGTAGGCAAAAGTCGCGACAACCAACCTCCACCCCCACGTATGCAAAGCGACACCCGTCCCAGCCGCGACGTGTACATGTACGTACGTAAATCCAGGGTCCCCAAAAGTAGCTGCATACTCGTGAAACAGCAGCTCTGCCTGTCAAACTCGCCCAAAAACCGCCGCAACGCGCGGCAATCGGCGGTACGTATACTGTGCTCGTCCGCTGGTGGAGAGTAGTTGGTGATTAGCGGGAGAAAGCTGAGGTACCTTAGCTGTTGCGGAGCCCGCTGGTGTCATGATCTGCGTCCTCCGTGACACTCCCGAGCACCTAGCGAGGCTGGGGGGAATGGCAAGTTCGGGGGTCGCGGCCGTGGGTCTCGCGAGTGAGGGTGCGGATGGAGGTCAGCATTGCCGTGCGTGTGCCTGTATGGAACCGTACTGGATTTAAGGTGCTGCAATTAGAACATCGTGTTCGGCACAGTGCTTTGAGTCCATAGGTATGCATCGTCTGACCTCTTCAATGGGGATCGATATCGTCTAAGCTGCGGCCATCAGCAGGAGACAACACCTGATAGCACGACGCCAGTGGGATAGCACATTTCGCGCCCTATAAAAATCTCTCTTCGTTCCTCCTCCCCGTCCAGAGGAGAGCTAGTCCAAACCTATATCTATGACACAAAAGAAGAAGAGAAGAAGACTCCCGAGCTCCAGCCCCTCCACGAGCCGCGCGCCACAACAACTTATTGATATCTTTTTTGTACAACACAACACCGACACCGACACCCGCTAAGGCCCCCAAACCCCAACCAACGGAAAAGAACAACAAAAGAGAATGCCAAAACGAGAGGTCGCCAAAAGCCAAAAGGGAATCATCATAAGTCGTCATCCAAATCGATCTCCGCCTCGTTCCTGACCCCATTGCCCTGCTCCGCCTCTTGCGGCTTGGGCCTGTTACCGCCCTCAGGCCCCGCGGACGCCGCGACGAAACCGACGGGCGCGCGCGCCTGCCTCTCCAGCGCCGCCATGGCGTCCGCCTTGTCCGGGTCGACGTCCGACGCGGTCTCGCCGTCGGCGCCCGCGTTGAGGCCGTCCTGCGCTTGCTGGCGGGCGATGGCTTGCGAGGCGATGAAGTTGACGTCGGTGCTGTGGGAGGGAATCGGTCAGTAAGGATTTCAGAGGGGTAAGTGAGGGGAGATTGGAAGACATACTTGAACTGCGCCTGCACGCTCCGCTTGATGCGCAGCATCTCCTTGAAAGTGTCCTCGTTGCCGTGCTGGACCTCGAACTGCTCCCACTTCTTCCAGAACGCCGCGTCGACGCGCGGGTCGCAGAACTGGCTGGCGTGGCCGTAGATCGCGCGCGCGCGGTCGATCTCGCCCAGCCGACGCTCCATCTCGGCGAACTTGATGCACATGGCGGCGGCCTCCTTGTCCGGCAAGGCGGCGATGGCGCGCTCGTAGATGGGGCGGGTGGAGGTGAGGCCGAAGTTGGACGCGGACTTTGTGATGTAGAACTCGAACATGTCTGCCTTGTCTTCGTCGGCGACGGCGCGGGTGGCGCGTTCGTAGATGCGCATTGCGTGGCGCGCGAGGCCGCGCTCTTCCTCGAGCGCGCCGTACATGAGGTAGATGGTTTTGGCGAATTTGGGCGGGCAGTCTTCGACGGATTGTTCGAAGAGATCCCTGAGGCGCTCGATGCCGATCTTGCGGTCCACGGCTTTGGTCAGGTAAAGGTTCCAGAGTTCGAAAGCGACAGGGTACGAGAAGAGATCCAGACCACGTTCGTAGATCTTGAAGCTCTCTTCGAAATAGCCGTTCTCTTCCAGCAAATTGGCGTAGTTGACAACGGTTTGTGGCGTAGCGATGCGAAGTTCGAAGATACGCTCATACACCTTCTTGGTCTCTTCCAGTGTTGACACCGATTCGACCAGATCGACGTAGAACGACCACAGCTTCCAACTCTTGTGCACCCTCTGCTGAGGACTCAGCAGCTCGTCGAAGTAATCCACATTGCTCCTCTTGGGTGCCTTCGTCGCGGTAGCCATGATGTTGACGGCCTGATCGAAGTTCTCATTTCGCAACTCCATCTCCGCCCACTCAGTCCACATCTCTGCCAATTCCGACACTGACTTGAACGGGACCTTGACCGCCTTCTCCATGATGACTCTGGCATTGCGGAGATCGCCGCCTGCCTCGTAAAATTTGGCGTAATTTGTCCATAATTCGTGCAATCGGCCTACTGCCTTCTTCGGCCCAATTGCGGCAATGGCATCCGCATACGTCTGAACCACCATTTGCTTGTTGTCTCCCCACAACGCCACCCGCTTCTGCCATTCATTCACATGATGCGGGTTTTGTCGCAGAAGCACATCGTTCACCAAGAAAGGTCTCCGGTCCATCAATTGCTCAAAGCGCATCATGCGGATGTCCAAGTCCAGATCGGCGTCAACGTCCGTCTTGTTTTTCTGCTGTCGTAAAGCGGATTCTTCAAGCTTGATCGAAATGAGCGCTTCCTCAGCCTCCGAGTAAGTGTCGAACACAATTGAGAAGTCGCGCACAGTCATGACCGTTGTAACGCCCTCCTCGAAAATATCTCGTGCCCGCTCATACGCTCCAAGGTTGATGTAGTACCTCGCCAGCCCAACCCACAGAATACCCCTCTGATCGGGGAATCGCTGCAATCCAGATCGAATGATCGTCTCAACAGACATAGCTGAGCCGCTCTTCAAAGGCAACGGGTTCGGGATCTCCTTTGCGTGATCGATGAGAACCTCAAGCATCTCCGTCCAGTGCTGGAAAGGCCCCTTGGCCTCCTTCGACTTGAAACGAGGGTTGTTCAGGATCTCCATGTACCGCTGCACCGCCTCCGTGTACTTCCCCTCCTGCACCAGCAAATCGATGTAGTCCTCCACCTGCTCGGGGTGAATCTGAATGTACCGCCTCCAAATCTTGACCGCCGTCTCTCCGCTCGCGGAGTTCGCGAACGGCCTGTACAGCGCCCAGATCCGGCCGTGCTGGGTGATCGGCAGCGCTCTGAGCGCGCGGTCGAACGTCCGTCGAGTGAAGGTGACCAATGGCTGCAGGCACAGGAAGCCAAGGTACATCTCCCAGATCCTGGGCATCTTGTTGAGCAGGACGAGCGCGCGCTCGAACAGCGCGTTGACCTTCTGGAACTCCGCCTTGTTCTTCGCCGGGTTCCTGCCCTCCAGGTGCGCCGTCCGGAGCTCCAGGTAGAGTTTCCAGAGCTTGTAGCTGCGCGGCAGAGCCCTGCACGCGCGCTCGAGCACAAACGACTGCTCGAGCAGCGTCCCGTACTGCCGCTTGAAGTTCGCATAGTCCAGCCAGGGCCGCGTGGAGCCCGGGTTGCGCGCGACGTCCTGCTCGTAGATCTCGTCGTTCTGCGAGATCAGGAAGAGCTGCGGCAGCTGCGGCGGCGGGGGCGCGAGAGACGCCATGGTGGTAGCGGACAGCAGCGGCGAGGAGGCCGCGGAGTCCCGTTTCGGCTTCGATTTGCCCAGTGTGACGATGAACGGCGGCGTCAGGTTGCGCAGGAGCTCGCCGGGCATAATCGGCGGGAAGAAACTCGATCCTACCTGGGCGGCGGCCGGCGGTGGATGGGGAGGGTGTAAGATACCTAATCGGCGCGTGCAGAAGTCCGCGTTTCTGGCGCCGGGGGAAGGTTTGGCGAGCTAGAGCAGTGAGCTTGACGTCGGCTGGTGTTGGAGCACAACGGCCGGGAGTCGAGCATCTTTAATCGTCCATTACGACAATCTTGTGCAGCGAGCAATCTCACTCGTCGCTACAGGGGTCTCTGGATACCCCACAACTTCCCTTCATACGAACTCGCACACACTAGCCCACCATGTCGGGCAAGGTACGCCGCACCGACAACCTCCAGACTATCATTACTCCCAGCTAATCCAATGCTATCAGGACCGCGAGCCGGTGTTCCCCACCCGCCAATCGCTCGGCATTATGAAATCGAAGCTCAAAGGCGCCCAAGTCGGCCACGACTTGCTGAAGCGCAAATCCGAAGCGCTGACGAAGCGCTTCCGCGAGATCACGAAGCGGATCGACGAGGCGAAGCGCAAGATGGGCCGCGTGATGCAGATCGCGGCCTTCTCGCTGGCCGAAGTGACTTACGCGGTCGGCAACAATACGATCGGGTACCAGATCACGGAGAGCGTGCGGCAGGCCAAGTTCCGCGTGCGCACGAAGCAGGAGAACGTCAGCGGTGTCTTCCTGCCGCAGTTCGAGAGCTTTCAGACCGAAGGAGGGAGTGATTTCCAGATGACGGGATTGGGTAAGGGCGGGCAGCAGGTGGCTAGGTGTAGGGAGACGTACACGAGGGCGGTGGAGACGCTGGTTGAGCTGGCGTCGTTGCAGACGGCGTTTGTGATTTTGGACGAGGTCATCAAGGTTGTCAACCGAAGAGTCAACGCCATGTATGTGTTCCTCGATCGATCACTATAGGATGAAATGCTAACGAAGCGATAGTGAGCACGTCATTATCCCCCGTACGGAGAACACTATCAAGTACATCAACAGCGAGCTCGACGAGTTGGATCGTGAGGAGTTCTTCCGACTGAAGAAGGTCAAGGGTGTCAAAGAGAAGGCTCAGGCGGCTGAGGAGGCCGAGAGGAAGAAGAAGCAGCAGGAGCAAAAAGCAAAGAGCGGAGGCGACAGCGACAAAGAGAACGGAAACGCGGCGTCCGAAGAGCCGCAAGAGACGAAGAATGTCCTGGGAGACGAGGGCGACGAGGACTTGATTTTCTAAGCGAGCACATCACATGTCAAGAGCGTTGTTTCGATACCATGTATCAGTCAGTTTTACAAGAGGCTTCAACCACTGAAAGTATTCAGAAAGTGAAACTCAATGGGACATTGCAGCAAACCGCGAGGCACTGTCATTCGCGCTGTGATGCTCACGTTTTGCGTGGTCATGTCAGATGCATCAATGGCTCTGGAACGAGCAAAATGTCAAAGCAGATCAAAGACAGTTCATTCCAAACGTAATAACGTCATCCAAAAAACACTCTAGCTGCCGTGCCCGCGTCAACAGCAGATTGAATGCCGGAATTTCAATGCTTGTGCAGGACTCCCATGCAGACGCTCAATTCTAAACGTAGCCGTAGCTACTGCTGCTTCTCGGCAGCAGCCCGCTTTTGCGCCGCCTCCATGTCGGCCGCAATCTGCTTCTCGGTCTTGTCGTTGCCGTGAGAAATCAGCCTGTTGAGGAAGCTATTGGGGCGACCTTGCGGGTGGCCCTCGACCTCTGAGCGCTCAATCTCGCGGTGGAGGTTGCCAGTGGTCTCCTCGTCGATCTCGGCATCATCGTGGTTCTCGTTCAAGTCGACTGTGAAGCTGTTAGACCATTGGCGGGGCAGAAAGTGCGGGACCGGCAGTGCTTGTGCTCTACTGACTGTTCTTGTCATGCATGGACAGCTTGCGCTTCAGCTTCTCCCTGATGTTGGACATGTTTGCAGATCTTGCGGAGTGGGTTGAGGTGGGTTGTGTTGACGGGTTGTGACGTTTATTGACAGGCGAAGCGGGGTCGTGTCAAAGGCCGATATGTGAAGAGCAGGTGTCGTAGGGCTGCGCTCGACGGAAGATAGGGGGGTTCGCGGGTTCAGGCCAGCTGATGCAGTCAGGAGGAGAGGAAGAGCAGAGGGTGGGAGGGAAGGAAAGACAATGGGCCGTGTGGCGAGGATGGGCTCGTGGCCACGTACCTGCGGCCTGGCTCATGAAGCCCCGCCGCCTGCCGACCTGCAGCCAAGCGGGCTGCCGATGGCCTCCAGAATTGGAGGGATCGGGCGGGCGTCGTGGGGCCAGGCCAGCCATGCGCCATCACCACGACACCTTGGCTGACGAGCCCGTCGAGCCCGTCGAGCCCGCCACTGCTGCCGTCCGCTAGACTGCGCCAATTCACGCGTGCACGGTGGGCCTGTCGATCGCCTGCGCCAGGTCGCGGTAATCGCCCGTCATCCCGCAGAAGCAAGCACAGCAGCGCGTGCCGGGAACAAGGTGGAGGACACCTCCAGACCCTCGAGGTACCGCGCCTACTGCAGCTCTCTGCCGACAGACACGCGACGCGTCAGGCTTGGTGTCCGCCCTACACCGTTGCACCACCGCAACGACGGTTACAGCCCTACCGGTGGATCCCTACGCCAGGAACTCTGCTGACAGTCTGAGCGGTTATTCGGTCTGCGTTTGCGGCTCTGCCATGCGTACCTAGCTGGGCGAAGGCAGCCCGTGTCCGCATCCATCTCCTCTGGCGAGTGACCCCCGCCGTCACCCGACATGCTCCACGAGGTCCTCCTCGCGCTTTCGGGCCACCCCTCGCCTCTGTTCGACAAAGACGCCGCCGCTGCTGACCTTTCTCACGATGGCGTCCCTCTACTTTCTCCTTCCGAGAAAGACCTGCTGGAATCTATCGGCCGACTCTCGCAGCTGCACCGTCGCCTGAGGACTCGACTGGACGAGATCGCGGCCTCCCACCATTCCACAATTTGTCGTGCAGCTGCCAACTCGGTCCGGCATACGCATCTGGCTCGCTTTCAGACGAAGATCCTCGACGTCGAGAGCAGGATCTTAAGCAAAGATGCTAGCATCGTTGGTGCCTACGACATTGTTCCGCTTGCGTCGGTCGTGGGCGAGTTCGATGAGTGGCATAGATTGATGAATTGGTACTGGAGCTTGACTTGCTATATGGATCCGCAGCGAAATGCTAGCCCGAGTGAGGAATGCTCAGGAGCCGGATTAATTGACAAGCTGCGAGCCGAATCTCAGACTGGATTTCCGGATATTGAAGCATCTGCCACCGAATTGATCACTATCGCAGAGACGGCTTGGCTTCGTCAAGTATCATCATGGGTACTGTATGGCAAGCTACCGGCGCATGGTGCCGACGACTTCTTCGTCAAGGCCGAACGCAGCACAGAAGGCCAGCCGGACGACTTCACAAAAGACAGCACGCTCTTACCCAAAATTGTTTCACCAGCAACCGCCTCTTCAATACTCTTCATCGGAAAGTCAATACATCAAGTCAGACATTACGAGCAGCATGCACAACTGCAAATGAAGGCGCAGCCTAGGAAGGCACAGCATAGTCAGCTTGCAAACGTCCATTTGAAACACCTCTCTCTACTATCATTTCCTATCGTCCCTGCACAGTTGGCGCGAGCGATATCTGCGATACGACTGTCGCTTTCTCAGAACGTACTACAACACCTCCTGCCGCTTGAGGACATAGTTGTTCTGCTTACTTGCTTGCGGAGGTACTTTCTGCTGGAAGATGGAGAGTTCACTTTAGCTCTTGTGCAAGAAGCAGAAGCTCGTCTCAATGCTCGCTACCAGAACATGGGACGACTTCTTCAACAAGATCCCATCAAAGCTTTACAAGGGCTGTCAATCAAGGACGCTGAGCTCAACCAAGCACTCAGTCAGACTTGGAAGGCACTAGCCATGCGGGACGACAGCGAAGAGAATCCTGCTTTCGAGTTCGCAAGAACCCACGTTTCGCTGTCTGCGCCGCGCAAGAATCAGACAAGGCCCTCTTCATCCGACTCCATTACGGCAGCGACTCCGAAAATGACTAGAATCGCTTTCAACGACATGCTGTTCCCGAGCGCCGCGTATTTGACTATGGACGCCAACGCGCCACTGGAACTTTTCATATCGCCTCGAGAAGTAGAAACGTACTCTGCGATTAATGCCTACCTTATATCTGTCAGACGCGCTCATCTTCGCCTTGCCGACCTGTGGAAGCGGACTCCTGCTCGGAGAGAGCACCCGGCACCACCAGGGCCGCAATACAACGCCACAGAAGCAGGACGTGCCGCACAGGCTCCGGCGCGCGTACGGGCGAGAAAGAGAGCAGTGGCAGCAAGGAAGATTTGGGCAACCTGCAGCGCGGCCATGTGTCTCCTTTCGGAAACATCAGCCTATCTTGAAGGAGAGATCATCAAATGCTGCTGGGATCAGTTCGATGCTTGGCTCCACGAACCCAACCCATCTGCCGAAGATTCATTCACCGCGTCAGCAGACACCAACACGCCAGAAAAGCCCACGCACCGCGACCCCGAAACCCTCGCAGCCGGCCACCGCGCCTTCCTCGCCGCGCTCACCTACGCCCTCTTCCTAACCGACGTCCCCTACACCAAAGAGCTCCGCTCGCTCCTCGGCAACGTAGACCAGCTCATCGCGCTCTTCGTCCGCCTTCTCGAAATCCAAGCCAAAATCGACCTCGAGCAAGAAGCCGGGCTGGCGACGGACCACGTGGAGGACGACGAGCGCAAGATCGCGCTAGAGATCGACCGCGCGCGGAAGAGGGTCGATAGCGACCTTAGGTCGGTGATCGGTAGGCTGAGGCAGTTGGATCAGGAGCGCATTGGGGCCGCGAGGTATCTGGATTTGGCGGGTGTGGAGACGGGTGGGTTTGAGCCGTGGAAGGGTGGGGGTGTGGATCGGTTGTTGATGAAGTTGGAGTTTGGGAAGGTGAGGGAGGATGGGTATGATATTATTTGAGTTGGTAGACATCAAAAATGCTCAAGATACACAATAATCGATGTGTTGTGATCTTATCTTCGGGAGCGGTAGTACTTTCATATCTGTTGCCTGTTTGGCGTAACGCCGTGCCAAGACAGCTCGACTTCAACCTCACAGGAGCTCTCTGGCCTGCTCAACTCCAGATCTGTGATATGAGTAAATTCTTCTCGACTCAATATCGTTTCCCAGTCATCATTTTGCTGATGAAAGAGGATGTTTCACAAATCTTCATAATGCGATAGAAGCTTCGACGCCTCCCACACAACGTTTTTGAACCCATTCACAGGGCTCTGAACCGCGGAAAGATAGCTCAAAGCCATGGATGCGCCAGCATCTCACCAAATACAAAGCTCTACTCTTCCACCAGCTCAGCCATCATACATTCTCCGAGGCCACACGGCTCAAATCCACTGTGTCCACTTCCTCCGGAAAAATTTGCGGTTACTGACCGGCGACGCCGATGGTTGGGTCGTTCTGTGGAATCTTGCGACTAAGCGTCCGGTCGCTGTCTGGAAGCCCCATGCTGGATCTGTGCTTGGGGTAGGGAGTTGGGGTGACGAGGACGAAAATGTGATAACGTAGGTTCTGGTCTAGATTGCAAAGGCTGACCCCAGATGCTGACCGTCCGACAGACACGGCCGAGACAACAAACTCCTCGTCTGGCAACTACGCGAGCAAGACGAGGTAACCTTCTCGAAAACCCTCCCAATCGACGACGCAACCTCAGAAAGAAAACAACCCTGGCTCCTCCACAGCCTAGACGTCAACGCCCTGAACTTCTGCTCCTTCGCCATGTCCCACATCCCTCCACCCACCACAAACGACCCCCCACCAACGCCCGACAAAATTCTCCTCGCCGTCCCCGGCCTCCAAGACGGCATGATCAACCTCACCGCCCTCCCCTCCAACACCCGCTACGCCACCATCCCCCCTCCCAAATCCACCAACACCGGCATGCTCATGGCCCTCAGCCTGCACCAACCCCCTTCCTCAGCCCACCCCTTAATAGCCGCAGGCTACGAAAGCGGCCACGTCGCCCTCTGGCGCCACAACCCCACCACCTCCCTCCAAACCTGGCAAACCACCTACCTCTCGCAACCGCACTCGCAGCCCGTCCTCTCCATCGCCATCGCGCCGCACACGGCGTGCTTCTTCTCCAGCTCCGCGGACGCCGTCGTCGCGCGCCACCCGCTGCCCGAGAGCTCCACGGAGCCCAAAAGCGTGCAGACGCGGCACGCGGGCCAGCAGGCGCTGGCCGTGCGGTCGGACGGGCGCGTGTTCGCGACGGCGGGGTGGGATGGGCGCGTGAGAGTTTATGCTGCGAGGGGGATGGGGGAGCTGGCGGTGCTGAAGTGGCATCGGGAGGGGTGTTATGCGGCGGCGTTCGCGGAGGTGTTGGATGAGGAGGGTGGGGAGGATCGGGAAAAGGCGCTGACGGTGGCGCAGCAGCGGGTTGCGAGGGTAAGGGCGACGCATTGGCTGGCGGCGGGGAGTAAGGATGGGAAGGTTTCGTTGTGGGATGTTTATTGAGACTGAGAGTGAAATCGAGGGTGGCTGGGAATTGTGTGGAATTCTTGGGGTGTATGCAAAGAAGCTATGGGTATCTTCAATGAGGTGCAAGAAAGGAAGACAAAGAAGGAAAAACAGCAAGCGGTAATCATATCCAAGGACCGCTCTATCAACCCAAGTTGAACTCCGACGCTCCACCCATGCTCCTGCCCATTTTGTTCATCTTCCTTCTCGCCTCCTGCTCGTCCGTCATCTCCGGCACGTCGAGATCCGCCGCATCGCGCGACCGCTTGCCATCGCCTGAAGCAGCAGCGTGGTTCTTGCCCGCTTGTGCCCGGCGCGCAGTCTTCATCTTCGCGCCGTCTTCCTTGCCCGGTCTCAGACCCGGCACGCGGATGGAACCGGGCTTGTCGCGCAGCGCGAAAGCCTTTGCGAGGTGTCCGAGATGCAGCTGCTTCATGTCGAACATGCTGCGCTCGGAGGCGATGTGGGTTGTGTAGGCACGGATATGGCTCTGGTAGGCTCTGCGGGCCTGCTCGAGGTGGCGCGGATGTTCGGTGGTCCAGCGCTCGGACTCGATCTGCCATTCGGTCGCGGCCTGTTCCCACTCACGGTTCGTGACGACGCCCGAGGCCGAGAAGCCCTTCTTCAGCAGCTCGTCGGCATCGTGATGGGTAAGGTTGCGTGGACGACTTTCTTTCAAGATATCAACGTATCCCTCTTCGCAGCCTGGCTGCAAGAAGATCATAGCGCGACCTTCCTTACCTGCACGGGCAGTACGACCGGCACGGTGAAGGTGGTCTTCCTTGCTGAAGGGAGGGTCGTATTCAATGACAAAGTCGACGTTGGGCAGATCGAGACCACGGGATGCAACGTCTGTACACACGAGCACTGCTGGGTCTTCACATTTGCTGAACGCTTTCAGCGCTGCTGTACGCGTGCTTTGCTGTAGGGAACCGTGAAGACGGAAGATGTGGACTGGGTTTTCGGAGGTTGCGAATGCAGCGGCGGGGCCATCTATGCGGTTCTCTGCGATGGTGTTGCCTTGAGGGATCTTGTCGGTTCGGCTCTGCTTGGGAAGCTTCAATTCTTGCATCGCATCGCTCGAGTCCTTCTTCTTGTCCTTGGAAGTGCTGGCAATGTCGTGTGTGAGCAATTCGAAGTGGAAATCGACACTGTCCGCACAGCTCATAAACACAATGCACTTCATCACGCTTCCCTTCCTCTTGAAAGCTTGTTTGAGCACCGCAATAAGCGTGACCAGTCTCTGCTTGGGCGGGACAATGGCGTAGCTTTGCTTCAACTGTGCGGGTGCAGAAAACACTTGCTCGGTGACCTCTCCGTTTGCATCGTTCGTGCGCTCTGACGCTTCAACGGCAATCGTGACCGGATCATGAAGGGCGATAGACTTGAGCTGCTCGATGTCTGCCTTGATAGTGGCAGAACACAGCACGGTATTCCGCTTCTCAGGGAGCCCGGGGATCGGAGTCTCTTGGACCTTCCTCGAACGCAGGTTCAGGTTACTAACAATCTTTTGAATGTCCTGGTCGAATCCGAGCTCCATCAAGCGATCACCTTCATCCAGCACCAGCCACCTGACTCTGCTCACATCCAGTACCTCGGTGTTGTTCAAGTGATCCGCAAGTCTACCAGGGGTGGCTACCAGGATGTTCAAGCCCTTTCGCAACCGCGCTTTCTCCGATTGTTTCTTTTCTCCACCAATGACCGTACCTCCGACAATCCAGTGGCAACATGAAAGTAGGCCCTCCAGGACCGTCTCGATCTGCTTACTGAGTTCGCGCGTGGGCGCTAGGACGAGCGCGAAAAGACCGCTTTTCCTGTTGAAGTCCTGGCCTTCAGCCTTCATCTTTTTCGATATCTCGCTGATGCGCTGCACGATCGGCAGCAAATAAGCTAAAGTTTTACCGGAACCAGTTTGGGCCTGGATGAAGGCGTCCTTGTCGGTTGTGCATAACTGTTGCAACGATTTCCGCTGAATTTCTGTTGGGGCTTTGATGTTCATTTTGTTCAGAAGGTGACTCGCAATGTTAGGCGAAAGCCCGAGGTTTGTGAAAGTGGCCATCTCGTCGGTCAAAGGTGCATTCGACGGTTCGACAGGAGTCTCATCCTCGGCAACGGGGTCTGGTTTCGCGGCTTTCGCAGCAGGGTTGTAGGTGAACAGTGACGAAATAACTTCGCCATTTGTCGACTTGGGCAGCGTCTCGCGCATACCAGGGGCTCGTCCACCCGGTCGCGGTCCAGTCCTGGGCGGTTGGAATCCTCCATCGTGGTTGTCCGTCCTCGGTCTCTTTGCAGGTTTTCCGTCTCCCCGAATGAACTCTTCCTTTTCGCCACGCACATTACCGTAATCCGGCGTTTTGTTTGACTTGCCCGTCGCGCGCTCTTCTGCCTTTTTGCGTCCCCATTCCGCAGATTTTCTCGCCGTCAAGCGGTCTTTCCAGCTACCGCCCTTGAACGATTTTTTGGGCGCCTGGAAGGCGTCGGTGGGCAGCTCAAAATTGAGCAGCATTCCATCGTCGCCCATGATGCCCTCGATTGACCCGCGCGCTGCGGTATGGGCTGATTGTATAGAGTCAAAGTGATGGACGGCGGCCAGAAATGTCAAGGAAAAATGCGGACTTGAACTCTTTGGGGCTAGAGCGCGCTGCCCCGCTGGTGAAGCTTCGCCCTGCAGCTCGCCGAGCGCCGAGAGAGGGCACGGTCTTTCGCGGGCTCTCACGCCGAGCTGCCTCATGCTCCAATGTCCGCGGTAAACAGCTTCACACCATGCGTGAATGCCCGCGCAGTCAGCTATTTGATCATTTATAAATTCGATTTCTGACTCAAGCTTGATGCTTACCAGAACTTGTAGGTGATTGCAACCTTTCAGCAATTTTTGTCCGGCGAAAAGGCCCATTTCACGCAGCAGCTCTTCGTCAAAGATCCTATACACAGAAAACCAAAAATCGCTATGTCGACAATCATGGCGCATCGCATAGCGGGCTCAAGAGCTAGAGCTGGTGCATTCTTTTCCAGGAGCCGGAACACAACATCGATCAATCTAACCCTACTGGCAAAATCTATCCACATCTTCCGAGACGTCCCTCCTCTTCGCACTCACCGACGAGAGCTCCTCCTCAATGGGAAGACCGTTGGTCTCGTGCCCACCATGGGCGCTCTGCACAAAGGTCACATTTCCCTGGTCAGACAAGCAGCAGAAGAGAACAGCCATGTCTTCGTCTCGGTCTACGTCAACCCCACCCAATTCGGCGTGAACGAGGATCTCGACAGCTACCCCAAGACATGGGATAGCGACATGGCTCAATTGAAAGAGCTGGATGAGGAACTGGAGAAGAGCGGCAAAGGCAGGATTGACGCGGTGTTTGCGCCTACAACCAAAACAATGTACCCAACTCTGCCGCCCGACTCCACCTTGCCCGGCACCGGCTCGTTCGTCACCATTACACCTTTGGCCAACCTGCTGGAAGGCCAGAGTCGACCTGTCTTCTTCCGCGGTGTGGCTACAGTGTGTACCAAACTATTCAACATCGTGGAGCCCGAGCGTGTATACTTCGGCCAGAAAGACGTGCAGCAGACGGTCATCATAAAGCGCATGGTCCAAGACTTTCACATGAACACGGAGGTGCGGATAGGCCCGACAGAACGCGAGAGCGACGGTCTAGCAATGAGTAGCCGCAACGTATACCTCGGCGAGCGACGGAGAAAAACGGGCATCGTTCTTTCCGTGGCCCTTGGAGCCGCGAGAGCCGCCTACGAAATGGGCAAGACCAACCGCGACGATATCCTGGCGCTGGCTTGGGACATTACGAACATGATGAACATTGGACAGGATGAGCTTCCGGTGGAAAAGCAGGCTCAGTTTGAAGTCGACTATATCTCGCTGGCGGATCCGGATACGTTGGAAGAAGTTGAGACCGTGGACCCGAAGAAGGGAGCCATCCTCAGTGGTGCTATTAAGATGCTACCGCTTGAAGCCACGGTCGATGGAGAGAAGCTTGGCCTTGGAAATGATAAAGTGCCTGTGCGACTCATCGACAATTTGATCTTGAAGCCGAAAGCGTAAGATCTTCGACCGTTGGTTTGATATTATTTCCACGGTATTGGATGGTGCTACCTAAGCGCTCAGTCTCACCGGTCTGGACGACTCGGTAGTGACGAAGGATGATCCTGGAATCGAACGCGTCATGGCATCTCTATACTTACGGAAGCTGCTAGCCACCAGCACATGATTACGGACTTGAATTACCGGGTTGGGAAAGACTAATCCTAGAAGCAAACTCATGCTGGCATTAATCGTTACATTCATGGCATTTGCATAATCATGAAAAGTACTAGGGAAGCACACAATATTGCCAATCTGGATAGCCCCTCGGAGGTGGGCTCGCACACGAGCTCGATCGCGCTCAAGCCTTGTCGTCGGTCTTCGCAACCTCCTGCCTCTCTTCGGACGGAGTCTCCTGCATTTCCAATTTCTTCGAACCCGCCTCCGGATCGACGACGGAATTTCCGCGGCTGGCAGCCATGACCAGGTTGGGGTTCTCCTCCTTGAGTCTGGCAAAGTGCTTCTCTGCATCCCAGACCCAAGGTGAGTCGGCTTCGAAGAGCAAGTCGATTTCCTGGCGCGAATGGTCAGTACGTGTTAGGAAGAGGGTTCTATGAGCATTGATGATACCTCGAGCGTTCTCTGGTTCGATTCGGGATAGAGCGCCCAAACCATGGGGATAGAGAGGACGTTGGCGGCGCCGAAGATGTACAGCGTGGCTTCGCCGATAGAGCTGAACTGTTGCAGAGTTAGCGGACAGGTCGATAGAGTTGAAAGCAATAATGAAAGAGCCAGGGAATGAACATACCATTACCGGACACAGCAGCGTGAGCCAACCATTGCCAATACCTGTCAAATAATGTTAACGGATGGGACCTTGATTGAAACGAGACGCGTTGAACTCACTCCATCCGACAACACCGAACGCGTTGCCCTTGGCACGCACTTCCAGTGGGAAGATCTCAGCCGGGTAGAGCCACGGAACCGTCAACCAAGTTGCGCCGAATACGAACGTGAAGATGTATACGAAACTTGCCGCCGCAGCGCCATACGAGTCGGCGGAAGCAGTGTTGCCAGCTGCACGCGCGTCGAGGCCGGCGCGAGCCATCCCGCCTGCGAGGAACATGGCGATACCTTGGCCAACAGCGCCCCAATACCTGAGATACTGTGATTAGCGATAGTCGATTACAAGGCGACAGAGCATGCTTACAACGTCCACCTGCGGCCAATCCTGTCAAGCGTGAAGACGCAGATGAGTGTCGAGAACATGTAAAAGACGTTGTTGAGACCGCTGATCCATCTACAGACGAAGAATCGCTGGTCAGTCAAGCACTCCCAATATTGAAGGGCACGTCGGTGTCGAGTGTATACTCACTGGCTCTTCTCCGAATTGAAGCCTGCGATGCGAAAGATGGTGGGTGCCTATAATAGCATGTTAGCTTGTCACGTGCCGGGGATTCGCTAAGCCCAAGCCAAATGGGAACTCACATAAACTGTCACGCCAGCAATCCCAACCCACTCCTGCATGATTTGCAACCAGATGACCAACTGCACGCGGCGTCCAGTGTGTAGCTTGCCGCTCCCTTTACCAATTAGCATGGACAGGTAGCTGTTGGACCGCGCGTGCGCCCGCTCCCGGACGACGATGTTCTTGATATCCTGGAACTCGGCCTCTGCCCTCACGGCATCCTCTCCCTCACTGCCGCGTAACCGTTTGAGGATGTACCGTGCCTCTTCGTCTCTGCCTACTTTTGCCAGCCAGCGAGGGCTTTCGGGGAAGAACCAGCAGACGGCGAACAGTATCAGCAATGGGATGATTTGGAACGCAATCGGAAACCTCCAGCGTATCGGTGACCTGCCTCCATCGATGAAACTCAGACCGAATTCTAGCCAGTACGCCAAGACCACGCCTGCTATATTTAAAGTGAACTCGATTGCGATAAATTGGCCTCGAGAAGTGTGGTCAGCGGTCTCAGTTGCCCAGACCGGCACGATGGCGTTGAGAACGCCCGTTCCCCAGCCATTGATCAGACGCGCGAAGATCATCCAGATGTGGTTTTGCGCGGAGCATTGCAGTGCGGCGCCGAAGATGGCCCATGCAGCTCCGAATGCAATCGTGCGAACGCGACCGATTTTGTCGCCTACCCAGCCGCCGACGAGGCATCCGACCAGAGTTCCGAGGTAGTACACAGAGACCTAGTGCAGAATCGTCAGTCCTCAACCAGGAGAAGATACGATTAGTAGACTTACAATGCCACCCTGGAGCAATGAATCTGTGACGACCGGATCGCCTTCTTCATTGACATAGCCGAACCCCATGAGGTTAATGTAGTCCGTAGCGTTGTTGACGCCACCCATCATTCCCTGGTCATAACCGAAGAAGAAGATCGAAAGTGCTGCAACGCAGTTGATGGCGACGAGCAATTTCTTCTTCTCCAGCTTGTGCGCCACGCGCCAGCCTGTTATTTGATCCATGTTGTGCGAAGCGTACCCAGCGATTTCTCAATGGCCGTAGGAACCGTTCACATGCACGGGGGAGGTGGCAGGTGCGGCAAGACTATTATATAGTCAAACACCGAGAGAAAAGAAGATCGACCACCACCACGTGCCCACATGGCATTGCAGGTCCAAGTCTATTATTTCGTTACCGTCCGGCGTTCGCTCGCCCGGAGCCGCGAGTCGGGGACCGCATATCCTGCCATACCTGACCGAAGTGGGTTCGAGATGCCAGAAAAAGCAGGCCGAAGAACTCAAGCGCTGACAAGCGAGTGGGGAGTGGGGTCCCCCATGCTTAACTGGCAGGACTCGGGGGATTCCAGCACTTGGTTGGATCGGCTCCACCACATGCCCATGGAGATCGGCGCGGAGAATAGGCTCGAACGCGCCGCTTGACTTTCTCTCGCTGCATTTTCATTTGCCGACGTGGGAGGTTGGCCGATGGTGGCTTTTGAGTTTGGTGAAGTGTTACTGTGTAGGTTGCATGGCATACGCGTGGTTTATGATGATCTTGATCTTTGTCACTTGGTACTCGATGCGATTGAATTTGATCCTTACATTTGACATTTCTATCCACGATCTTGCTTGAGATGCCAAGGTGAGGCAATACCGTTTCTGTCCCACCTGCATCTGCATCGGCTGTCGCCGACAATAGGGTCGGGTAATGGTTCGCCGGTCTACGGTACCGTGACGATGACATTAGCCGGTGGGTTCGATATCACGCCGCATACGATACCTCCCTACAGTAACTGCTCTCCTAGCCATGCATGACATGCATGTCACTAGCGCTCTCTGCGCGAACAGCACTGGCTCAGCGCATGTCGCGAATCCTGAAGTACGTGAATCATGACACGTTCTAGCTCAAGAAGCACTACACCAAGAGCCACCGCCAGATCAACCCATTCTCGATCACGCCGGTTGGTCCGGTCCGGGACATTCTGCCCCTCGACGGAGTGGGATCTAACTGTATCCGATGTGAGGATATCCTTCAAGCCATAGCAACTTGGGGAGTGTTGCGAGAAGCTCACACGGAAGCGGTAAGGATATTTGCGCTGCTAAAAGACCTTTGTCTTTAGATTCATCGTTTGCCTTCCAGGAGAGACATAGATATCGTGCGAGAAGCTTATACGAGAGCAGTAAAGATGCGTGAACTGCCATCAAGATTGTTATTGTTATAAACATCGTTTACGTCTAGGAGAGGGATAGATATCCTGAGAGAAGCTTTTATGAAGGCAGTAAAGATACTTGAGTTACTACAAAGATCTTGGACAATAGGACCATTGTTTTACGTTTAGAAGATGCGTGGATGTTCCGGTTGCTCTCTCGTGCTCGAAGTTCACAGCCTGATTAGCAGCCGGCACGCCCAGGAGTAACGACGAAAGCACATGGTTGAGACGAAAAGCCCCGTACCGTTGCTGAGAGGCTATCTGTGCGGTCTTCGGACATGTCAATCTCTCCAAAGCTCCATTCTCTACTTCAGCGCTGCCTTGACTGCAGGCACCTCTTCGTCGAGGGGCAGAATGTCCGGGACCGGACCAACCGGCGTGATCGAGAATGGGTTGATCTGGCGGTGGCTCTTGGTGTAGTGCTTCTTGATGTGGGTGAACTCGGTCGTGCTGCCAAAGGCTTCGTGGTTCCAGTAGAGGTTACGGACCCACCTGAGTTTTGTTAGTGTCTTTCGCACACAAGTTCCGTGGGATTGCAGGCTTACTTGTGAAGGTTGGGGTATCCGCTGCGAATGTCGCGGAGGTTGCACTTGAAGTGTTGCACGTAGACAGGGTCGAAGCGGATGATTGTCGTGTAGAGACGCACGTCTGCCTCGGTCAAGCGGTCGCCGAAGTAGAATGGGCCGCTTGACTTTGCAAGGTCGGCCTCTGCGCGGTCGAGCGAAGTAAAGAGCTGCTTGACGGCCGTCTCGTATGCGTCTTGGCTCCTGCATGCTTATCAGTATGTAAAGATGGTGTTAGCGCTTGAGTCAGGCTTACGATGCGAAACCAGACTTGTATACGCCGTTGTTGATGTCGTGGTAAGTCCACTCGTTCGTCTCCTCAATCTTGGGCTTCAAATCCTCAGGCAGGAGATCGACGTTCTTGTACTTCTCCGGAAGGAGATGGTCAAATTCGGTGTAGAACATGCGGATGATCTCACTCGACTCGTTGCTGACAATGGTGTTCTGCTTCTTGTCGTAGAGCGTGGGGACCGTGAAGCGACCTTCGTAGTCCTTGTTTACACTGAAGTAAATGTTACGCAGGTGCGTGAAGCCCTCGTGGACCGGATCCGCCTCAACGTGCTCGCCCGGCTCGTTGTCTTCCGAAGTGGCGAAACGCCATCCCTTCTCAAGCATCTCCCAGTGCACTGAGGTGTACGAAATGAAATCTTCGAGGCCCTTGAGTTTGCGAACAATGAGTGCGCGGTGAGCTGATGAGCTGGTTAGCGGCTGCCAAAAATGCCTTTCCACGGCGTTGTTGGCTTACCCCAAGGGCATGCATATGAGACGTAAAGATGGTAGCGACCCTTCTCCGCCGGGAACTTTGCATCAGGTTTGCTCGAAATGAAATCCCTAAAGACCGACTGCTGGCGTTTGAACTCGCCGGTCGACTTGTCCGCCCAAGACAAAATGCCGCTGGTCTTGTCCATTGCTGCTGGTGTTGAAGTGAATTGCCTCGTGAAGAGCTTTGGCGTTATTTGATTTTGCAGCAGACCGAAGCGCGCTACAGATCTGAACATATGGTGTTTCTGCTGTGTATCTCGTTGGCAACAGCAGTAGACGTGATATAAGAACGTAGCTGGCCGGAGCTCACAATGAAGCTATGATGAGGTGTGCGTGAAACGCTGACCTCATCCTTAGAATTCTCCGCTAATTTGTTTGTCATACAGGAATTGCAGCTAATTTGCCATCATTAACATCACCCACGGGATCGCTAACCTGCCATGCCGACAAAAAGCTGTTTACTAAGACTGGACGCGATGCAGAACATGCGGCGGCAAGCTCATCGGTGGCACATCAACATCAGAGTTCGCAGCCAGTGCCGCGCTGGTGAATGGACTCGGCGCTGGCGCCTTGGGTTTGCGAGCCTCATCATAGATCGACTTCAAACCCTTCTCGTCTTTGCAGAAGAGTTTAAAAGTTTTCACCACGTCGTCCGCAAAGACACTTCCAGACTGCTTCCCAGCTGAGCTAGATCGGAGTACGCCCAAACGATTGGGTAAGATGAGGAAATCGTACTTCGGATCCTCCGAGATCTGGGCCAAAACAAGGCCAGACTTGTGGATGAACTGGGTCATCTCATAGTCCGGTCGGCCCCAAGAGTAAGTGATGTCGAGTTTGGAAGAGAAGCTGGACGCGGACTCTAGATCAAGCACGAAGCCAGCTTTGCGCAACAGTGCCTTGTGATAGTGTGCAGGGTCTTCAAAACTCCGCGAGATCGGTGACAGAGCGGAGAGGTATGGCGTAGCGGGAGCTCTATCTGGAGGCCTGATCGCCAACTGTACATGCTGTGGCTTGTCGAAAGGGTGCGTAAGATACTGCTTGCTCGCTTCCGCGATTGGTACCTGTACCAACTTTAAGCCATGGGTTTCTGCCAGAGAAGTCCATCTGTTCAGAGCTTCGCGGATCAATCTTGGAGTGGTTGCCAGCCAATCGAGATACACATGGTAGCAGTTTTCAGGGTTGTGAATTCGATCTGTGGAAACTATCAGTGCTGCCTTGAGTTGTGTGTGTAGCTCAGAATTACCGAAATGTAGATTGATGATCTCCGGACGTGTTGATTTGTACGACGGATCAACATTGTACTGCAACATCTGACTCAATGCGATCTGTTTCTTTTCCGTAGGAGCAACAAGAGGCGTGCCTTTGCTCGACGAATCAGAATCTGGCACCAAAGGCCTTGAGAGCGGCGAGTAACGAGACTCTGATATTGGTGTAGGAGGTACGGATATCCCGAGCGACTTTGTGAAGAAGCCTGCAGTGTCCGGATACTCAGTCGTGCGGTAGTTCCCAGCGATCTGGTAGAAGTAGTTGCCGTCTCGGAACTCATGCTTGTGCCGTACGTGAGTGAAAATACCACGATTCATAAGCTCATTGCCCATTTCGACAGCCTCTTCGCGAGTATGAAGGTCCTTGAACACGCCAAGCAACCAATTGGTCATCTCGTCGCCACGAAAGCATTTCAAATGCATACGCGTGAACCACCTGCGGTCTCTGACTTCAACACCGAGCGGCGGGGCTTCCTGCATCTGTCTCACCAACTTCATAATGTCGAAGTTGCTGCTGTGATACATTTCGGATTCTGCAAATAATGGCGTCGTAGCTTCAGTGTCGGCAAGATGGCCTGTCAAGCTAGTATCCTGAGTGTTCAGAACAGCGCTTGTGTCTCTCGTCTGATATTCAATAGCCAGTGGATTGGGATCGCGGTCGCTCACAGTCTTCAAGGTTTTCGGCTTGGCTAGAGACGCCTGATGGCTCTTGTCTTCTAAAGTCACGAGACGGTGTCGTTGCCAAAGTTGTGTAAGCTTTTGGATACCATCAATCCGCTTCTCCTCGTCGGACAGGTCGCGCGACCTTATAGTACCGCTACCTGCGTCTGCTCTTGTGGCAGGATCTGCAGGTAAAAGAACAAACCTCATTTGAGACGCGCCAGAGACAGGCAGACTTGTGGTATCGTTCACCAGCGCCTGATCCAAAACTGCCCAATCCAAATCTTGAAGGTCTGTTTGAGTGTCTACCACAGCTCTTAAGCCACCTAAGCGCGGATTGTATTCCTGCTTCATGCCATCTGCAGTCGATGGAACAAGCTCGTCATGAGTGTTAGGGTGGAATTCGATGACTTGAAGCTCTAGACTCGACACAATCTCAATTTCGTGGTAGAGGGTGCCAACTGACATTAGTATCGGTCCCTTCAAAGACATCAGATCCTCTGTTCCTATCTTCGTTGACTTTGTGACCAATTGGAAGCCTCGAGCCAATCGAAGTGATATAAGCCTATGCATGAGACCGGTGGATTCGTCTGGGCTGTCTGTCAAACCGGACAATATAAGGCGACGCAACTTGTGGTCGTAGTGTTTGTCAAGCTCTCTGGAAGTTGGAGCAAAATCTGTCGAAATGGGCAGTGACGCCGGCGCGCCCATAGAGTCCCATTTGAAAGACCCTGAGTCTATGGTCTTCGGAAATACATGATGCCACTTCCGATATTGGCTAGCGATCCGCATATTGTCCCTTTTAGGATTGCAGGGATTGACAAGTGTAAGCCACGGTGTTAGGGCTTGCTGAGCAAGTTCTTTGGCTTCCAGTCCTGGCAACGTGCTCTGTGATGCAAAAGGCCTTGGTGTCTTCGACAGCAATTCCGGAGATGCCTTGGACGGAGATAACTCTTCCCTTGGAGGATCGGCGCCTGATTCATCACCTGATTTGCCCGTCTCGTCGATAGCAGACATTGAGCCGTTTTGTATTTCAACCGGCTTTGTGTTCCTAGGCTGCTCTGACCCGGGTTGGGAGGTCAAACTTTGCTGGGAGTTCTTCCTGGCCAAAGACTGCCGTATCTGCTTTGCCAGGCCGCTCGAAGCCTCGTTCGGCGTGAAGGATGTAGGATGTATGTCTTTACCGTGACTCGCATACTCAGTGGAGATGGTGGTGCTGGCTGTGCCCGTGATAGGTGCTAGTCCTCGCGGGCCAAGACTAATCTTCCTACTAGATTGCAGGAGAAGGTGTGCAGAGCCTTCCCGTTTCAGTCTCGGAAAGGTGCCACTAGCTTTGGAAGTGACGGATTTTGCCGCGTCTTCGCTCAGCGTGCGATCTGGAAGAGAGGCCCTGCTAGGGTTGGCGTTCGCTCGTAAGGTTTTGAGATTTGAAGGAGCAATATCCTGCTTGAGGTCTACCTGCTCACTGTTCGTAGTCGTATCTCCTGAGCAGAACGTCATGTCATCAAATTTTGACATCAAGCTTGTACTCGAGGGAAATGGTAAGCGCTCAGTCTCTAACTTGAGTGGTGCGATGCCCACATTCAAGATCTCTTCCGCCTCAGGTAGCAACCATCTCGAGTCGCTGCTTTTGTTTCCCCAATAGGAGACATCTGCCCAATGTGGTAATGCGTATTCGATCTGCTGGCCAATTTTGTACTTGAACAACGGTACTGGGTGCAAGGGTTTCGGAGACAGCGCCACTATGTCTACTCCGATACTGTTTCCAAGCAGAAGATTTGTCGTCTGCTTAAGCAGACTGTGGTCGCTATCAAAATAGCCGGTGCCCGCCGTTATAGCAACAATAGATATGCCGGTGTTTGATAGATGTGGGTCCATGTTGTCGTTGACCACGTCTAACGCAGCGGTATAGATAGCCTCCAACAGATTTCCTCGCCGAGCGAGTGTGACTTGCCTAGGAAGGCGAGAGCTGTTGAAGACATATCTCAGAGTCTGCAATGTCATTCGCCAATCAGAGCCTGGGATATCTTCACACACAACGTGAAAGAAGTCATCCTGCCCGTACTTCGTAGAGGGCTGAGACGCATCGCCGATACTTCTGCCGAAGAGTATCAGCGAAAAGTGGTGACGCATTTTCAGCGTCTCCCACCGTGAAAACAGTTCGGTCAGATAGCCTTCTATCAGGTTCTCGTACATCAGGTGGCCTTCTGACCAGAGCTCCAACATCTCTCGCGAGACCTGAATGAGGATAGTAAATCTAGCACTTCCACTTCGAAAGATTGGCTTTGTCGTCGGTTGTCTGACAAGTGCAGAATCGGCTTCTTTTCCATCAATGTAGATCGTCCGCGCGATTGCGGTGTTCGACCCCATGAACTTGATCTCTTGATTTCGGTAGATCACTCCGCGATCCATAGATCTCGTCATCTGCCACATATCCGCGCGAGAAAGACAAATGTCGCGGAAGAAGAATTCCACGTGGTTGGCAGTAGCTTCCTGGTCATCATCGAGAACGGTGAGGGTCGCGGACATGCGATTCTCAAATAAAAAGCGTTCGCCCAGGGTGACATGTAACGAAATCTCCCTTGATGCTACGGCGCGTTGCTTGGACAAAACATGGATGGGCATGGCGTTTTTGGCATTCAAAATGCCCACCTTGCCTTCCGGTAGGATTTCTGTGCCGCAAAGCACATCTTCTTGCGACACTCGATCATCGTGCAAGACGACCGTGCATGGTCGGTCGGTTTTACCCGCAGCCATCGCGACAGAGGAATCCAGTCTCGAGCCAGTGCAGCCAATTATCAAGTCTCATAGTTTGTCGATGGAGATTTCCCTGTTATCTTCGGACAGTGGCATGATGGTCGGTCTGATAATTCTTGAGACGTCCAATGGTGGGCATTGCTCAGATTCGCATTTGACCGAGAATTAACGCAATGCTCAGGTATTCATACGGTGACCTTCAGCGCGCATCCAAATGCATAGTGAGGGACCATTCTTGCCTTCTGAATCGAGTGAGGTCTCGAGACTGTGGTCATGAATACAAGGCCTGAATGGAAGGTGCTCTCAGTGACCGCAGCGGCGGCAGAGTCGCCGCGACGCTTTGACCGGCTCTCAGCTGGGGCTGGGGTTGAATGCGACAGGAGCACTGATCACATGCACCGAACGTGAGGGGTGCATCAAAGACATTGATAGCAATGCACGCGATAACAAGCATAGTGGCCTTGGGCTTTATTGCCTACGCGCAGGCACACGGTGGACACGACCAGCAACCCGTGGCAGCTGATGCGGACTGGGCCACCCGGCACATGGCTGGTGAGTGCGAGCGACCTTGATGGCATTACCTAGTACTGCGGCAAAAATGAATCTGACGAAACATTCCAGAGGAGCATCACATCAGCTCTTTCGACGCCGGCTCTTTCTTCAACCTCCATGACTATGACAGCAGCAACCAGTGGTCGCGCGACGACATCCTTAAGACATACGGCCTCAAAGACGAGTCCACAAGGCACATTAGCACACAGCAAAAGGAAGACGCCGTGAACAAGGTCCTCGATCTCTTCGACTCGGACCGCAGCGGCACCATCTCCTATGCAGAGTACACTGTAGGTGTTGCCAAAGGCCTCACACTTCCCGACTTCGGCTTCGGCCCCGGACACCACGGTGACGACGAGTACGAATACGAAATCCACCACTGGGAGAAATACCATGACGAAAACACGAGGGAAGAGGACTTGACACACCCCGAGGACATCGAGCACTTCCGCAAGCACGAGCAGATGGAGGCGCAGCAGGAGAGACAGGAGCAGATGGACCGCATGCCAATCGTTGAAGCCAACATCCCCATGAAGTTTCGCCGCAGCGGATAAGGACGCCGCAATGGATATGAATACGCAAGACCTTATGAGACGGCTTGAAGACGTGGAAGCGGCAGAGATCCGCTACGATCGGGCATGGTTCTGGGTGACATGCTCGATCGTGTGGTCGTGGTATGCTTTCTGGAATATGGCAGACAACTACGCGGACTCGCCGTACACGCACGTCATATCGTGGGCATGTATCGGTATCGCCTTCTGGTTCGCGCGGAACTTTTGATGTATGAACGCTTGTATAATAATACAATAGTGTGAAGATTGAAGCTACGCCTCTCATGAAACTTGACGAGGCGGTATATATATGTCCAATACTACATGATAAACGCCAGGAGCGTAAGTCTTGACACGGTTGATGCACTCAAGCGCTACTTTCTGCCCTTTGCTTCCAGTAAGACTATCCAGCAGTTGTTGGAACTCAAGTCGGGCCTCCTCACTTTTTTGTTCGATTTCTCGCTGATCGAAGTTCTCATGCACATGGACCCATCCGCCCCTTTCTGGAGAAAGGGCTAGGAAAGCAGTCTTCCAGCTATGTCTCGATGTTGGCAGTAAGCCGCAGTTTACATGCCGTATCGGCGGTAGGTGCTCCCTCATCGCTTCGATCTTTGCCGTAGCATGCTCGTTTGACTCATTGAAGATTATGCATCTGCTGTCGCTCTTCGCCAAATCAATAGGGCTCGGCTGGTCAGTCGAAGAGACGGACCGCCACTTGTTTGCAGAAGCACCTCGTCGAAGCCCTTCGGTACTCCATGGGTTGAGGTCCCAGCAAAGCACCTTGTTGAACCCAGCTTTGAGATATGAGAACGTAAAGTAGCCAATGCCCGCGTAAAGGTCGACAGCCGCACAGCCTCTCGCATCATCATCGCCTTCAATTACTGATGTCTTGACGGATTGTAGCTCAAGGATTCTTTGCTTCTCGCTGATGTTTCCTCTCGAGAACATGGTCCATCTCGGCGCCCATGTCTGAGAAATGCCATTTTGCTTCGCGGTCACCCAGTACGCTGACGCGAAGTCTTCCTGGCTTAGTGGATATGAACAGGTACTTGGGCCAAAATCTCCAAAGAGTGGTGTGAAATTGCTTGGTGCTCGGATAATGTTTTCTGATTCTTCAGCGTCATCGTGCAAGGGTATTGGCCGTGTACAGGCGATATGAGAGATTTTTAGGTGCTTAGCGATGCAGTTGTAGAGGTTATGAACAGTCTCATGATCCTGATATGTGGCTGCTGTCCATTGTTCTGAGTCCAGTAATGATGGCGGCAATATGAGCATCGAGCCGTACAGTGTGTAAGACTTTCCGAGCTGCTTCGAGAAGTTGCTGACAGTGTCTTCAGATGGAGGCTCTTCTTGTTCCTTGGCCCACTGCAATACTGCACGATTCATAGCCATTTTTGCTGGGTATTGCGGGGATTGTCGAATACAACAGTGTCGTTCGCGTTGGATCTCACGTTGATGATCTTGTACAAGGTAGGCGGGCCAAAAAGTCAAGACGACCAGCGGGCGTCGAGAACGATCTGGGAAGCCTCATGAACACACCACTTTATAAATACATGCATTATGTTGACAACCAAAATCGAGCCGACTATAACACAAGACGGTCCATTTCTGTCGGCATTTGCACGCTAAGCTACAGAGGATGTTGCGATAGTATCGTCACGTATAATACCAGAATCATTTCGACGAGCAGTATGCCATTTGCCCTGGTAGGATAAAAACGATGCGAGTGCACACTTTTCGAAGTAGAACTATGTTTTTGATACACAAGCATTTAGAAGATCATGCTCAAAGTCTTCTTGACGTCCGGTTGTTGGGCATCTTTGCTCCTTGAAGCCGAACCCTGTGCCTTCGCCTGCTTGAATTCTCTCTCCGGCTTCTTCGTAGACATTGCACCACCCTTAGCTTTTCTCTTCGTCTCCATGCCTTCCAAAGCCTTTCCACGCTCAATATCCTCCACGAACGCCTTGTTCTCTTTCCTTGTCCTGCGGATCTCTTCCCTCATTCTGGCCTCGCGCTCCGCATTCTCTGCTGCGATTTGCTCCGTCAAATGACTCCACTTGAAACCCTTGAGATACTTCATATTCCACAGGTCGTCATGGTAGTAGTTGCCCTTCTTTCCACCAACAATGTTTCCGTTCAGGACCGCAGCAGCATTTTTCGCGTCGGTCTTGGAGACAAACTCAACCCAGCCGTCTGTGAAACTTTTCTTTTTATTTCCGCCCGACTTTTTGCGCTGCAGATAGCGCGCGTGGTCCTCGGGTGTGAGGAATACACGTCCGAGACCTTTTGGCGCATGCTGTTCCAAGTAATGCTTGAGAGTATGCGGTTTCATGAAAGGTGGTACTCGAGATATGTACACCACACCACTTTTCCTCGCAGCCTTCTCGGCCCTCAGTACGCTTTTCGGCGCATTTCGTGCTGATTTGTCGGCGGGTTGCGCAAGATCATCCTCCGGCGCATCTTCTGGCTCATCTTCGTTGTCCTCCCCAGCCTCTGCCTGCTCATCCTCTTCGAAGTCCTGGAATTTGTCGAACCTAGAATCCTTCTGTGCTGGCTTCGATGTCGCATTCGCCTTACTCGGAGCATCTACCTCATCTTCGGAAACGGAATCCTCGTCGTCGTTGCGATCGACTTTGCGCCTCTTTGCATTGCGGCCAGCGATAGCTCCCCTGCTCTCCTCTAGCGCATCTGACTGGTAGCCATCAGACGCCTCGTTGTCACTCTCGTCGACGTCGAGAAAGTCATTGCGTTTTCGTGTAGACATTTTGCGATATGGGTTTCAAGGAAATGGCTGAGATGGAAGTTCTAGAGCACGGGAAATGTTCGAGCGCGGAACTCTTCCGGATCGGCGTGAAGCTGGAAGGGTCCATGGAATTCAGGGCCGCATTTGATTGATGCATTGATTGATCGTTCTACTAAGCCGAGGTATTCATCTTAATCTTCGACGAAATCGCGATGCGTATCCCCATTTCGACATTCGTCAGGAGTAACTTCACTCTCACTCCTACTGTGTCGTCCAAGCCACAAAACGTCAGAAGATATCAGCAAGGCATTGATTGCCGAAGAGCCTCCCGACTTTTAAGCCGATCAGCCCCGCTTTCGCAGAGCCGCACCGGCATCCCGCATTGATGAAGTCACACAGGAAGTGATAGAGTGCGCATGTCACAAGCCGCTGCTCTGCGCTCTTCGCCTATGTACTCATATACATCCATGCCGCTGCAGAGAAATGCCCGCATCTTCGCTCCCCGGCGTCTTCAGCGATGAGCGCAGAAACACCTCCAACTCGACACACCTCAACTCGCCTTCGCTACCCCTCATATGCACCAAAGTAAATGAGCGCCTTGAGGCCTTCCTCGCATCCGAGCCCAAGACCGAGAGACTGCGTGGAGTACAAGAGCAGAGTCGCCTCAGTCTGAGGATCATTGAAGAGGCCCTGGAAAAATACAGGTTAGCCGTCGGCCAGCATACATGACACGAAAGCGAGAAGGCGCTGACAACTAGATGCTTCAGTCTAGATGAGCTCTCGTTTTCCTACAATGGCGGCAAGGACTGTCTCGTCCTGCTCATTCTCTACCTCGCCGCACTCCACAAGCATGCGAGCAAAGGCACATCGTCCGACCAACCAATAGGAACCGACAGCCCTCCGGCGCAACGCAAGCTTCCACAAACCCTTCCCTCTGTATACATCGTCTCGCCGCACCCATTCCCCGAGGTAGACAGCTTTGTCGACGAATCAGCAGAGTCCTACCACCTATCTCTCGCTCGATACTCGAAACCCATGCGCGACGCTTTCAGCGACTACCTATCCGACCACCCCAACATCCGCGCCATTTTCGTCGGTACACGGCGGACAGATCCCCACGGCGCAAACCTGAAATACTTCGACCCCACTGACCGAGGATGGCCGTCCTTCATGCGCATACATCCTGTCATTGATTGGCATTACGCCGAGGTGTGGGCGTTTATTAAAGAGCTAGACATTCCGTATTGCGGGCTGTACGATCTGGGATACACCAGCTTAGGCGGGACGACGGACACACATCCCAATCCTGCACTGAAGACAGGCATTGATGGAAAGTTCAGACCGGCTTATGAGTTGGTGCAAGATGAGGAAGAGCGATTGGGAAGAGATAGGTGATAAGTGAAGCTCAAGATAAATAAAGCTCAGGGAGTCAATAGATTACACACACAATCGTCCTCTGACCCGCCAAAAATTGAAGAGTTACATCTAGATCAGACCTGGCCTTGCAGCTTGTCATATGGCAATTATTCGAAGTAGTATTAACGCTGCATCCACGGCCCTGAAAGACATGTTGACGGTCGTATGTATTCCCTCCGCTCGCTGGCGAGATCGGGCATTGACGGCCAATGAGGATGGTGATTCGCGTTTCACAGCAGCTGGTAGATATTATGCGGTATGCCTTTGCTGCAGCGGATACCTGTCGGACTTTTAGCCTGCATCAGGGAATCGGGCTCTCGGAGAGTTGAAGATAAAGCGGCGGTCCGCGGACACCGAATGCAGGGCCTCGTGCACTGGTGTGTTCAAAAGTCTGTGACCTGAGAGCTTCCCTTGCGCAACAGTCGACAAGACTACTCCACGAGATATGGTAACAAGTCGACTCATGTGCATGTCTCGAGAAAGCTCTTTGTGTGCTTGTGTCAGCATCTCAAAGCTCATTGTGCCCTACACGGTACTACTATCACCTTCGAAACATCGAACGACGCGTTTTGGTCGAAGGGCGTGGGTACTGCATGCCGCGCCACAAACTTCCACATAATTGATGGGTGGACCCTTCTTACGCCTCTCACTTGGGCCGCTTGCCTGCACTAGCGACCGTTGATGATGGGCCCCAGTGGGTGGCTATTGACTTGCCTTTTGATTCCATCGGCAATGCGAGTCGGACAGAGTCTGTCACGAGGAAGTCAGAATTGCCTTCGATGAGCCAAAGTCACATTGACTTCACGTGGCGTGTCACACCTCAGCTGCCACGTTGGCAGCATGTCATTGGCAACATTCCAGGTGTCTTCGGTGTGGCGGGCAGCACCCACGGCGCCCTCGCTTCAGCCCACACAGACGAACTTTATCCCCACTTAGCAGTTACTGCCGGAAACTAGCTTCCAGATAGCCTAGGCCCACCGCTGCATGCCCATGGGTGGTGGTGCATAAGCATCTTGTACCCTGTGATATTCCCATGTAGGTCTGAACATTTCTTTTCGCTCTTCACTTTCTCTCACACAAGGGCTATCCTTCCGATTTCAGCAGTTCGTGGGGACGTGAGGCAGAATGAGCAGGCCTATCAAGAGACAGCAGAGCAGACAATCGGTCGAGCAGGTCGCTAGGAGCTTGGGAACGTCATACAGGTCTGGACAACATGCTATGGACATTGCAGAGCAGTCCATAGCGAGGGACTGCGAGGGCGAAGACGGGGTTGGTGAGGGCGAGGACCTCGAGGGTGGACTCAGCCGGACTACTTCTCACGACCGGGCTGGTCTGTCGCAACACTCGATGGCTGGCAGTTACAGGCGTCCTAGCTACGTGGCAGGCGCACCGAGACCGTTCCTCGGTGCTCAGCAGCCTGAAAGGATGGCATCTTCGGAGCAAGAGCGTGAGGCTGCTATCAAAGAGGAGCGTAGCCTCTTGCGCGACAACAATCTCATCCCGCCGAAGCATTCACGCAGGACGAGCGCATCTTCCAATACCGCGTCTGGCAAAGCTCTCAAGCGATATGCTTCCACATCGGCCTTCTCCAACTCCCGCCGAAAGAGCATTCGCTTGGACGAGGAAGCAGCTGCCGGCGGTGGAGACGACGTCGAACCAACGGAAGCGACCTCTCTTCTTCCAAACGGTGACGGCGAGTCAGAAGAGCCCGAGGATTCTGCTGAAGGCATCGACCGCAAGTGGGAAGAGGCTATCCTCAATGGAAGCATCAAGACGACCTGGCGTCGTGAGGCCAAAGTCTTGATTCAATACTCTGCACCGCTGATGCTCACCTTCATCCTGCAAAATTCTTTGACTCTTACCAGTGTTTTCACAGTTGGACATATTGGCAAGATCGAACTGGGTGCTGTTTCTCTCGGAAGTATGACGGCGAACATCACAGGATACGCAGTGTATCACGGTCTGGCAACGAGTCTGGACACGCTTTGCGCTCAAGCCTATGGCAGCGGGAGGAAAAAGCTGGTTGGCCTTCAACTTCAGCGCATGGTGTTCTTCCTGTGGACCATCACAATTCCAATCGCTATCGTCTGGCTAGCTGGAAGTCGCATTCTCGCAGCGATTGTGCCGGAGAAAGAGACGGCGGCATTGGCAGGATTATATCTCAAGGTACTGATTCTAGGCGCTCCTGGCTACGCCCTATTCGAAAGCGCGAAGCGTTATGTTCAAGCACAAGGCCGCTTCGCTGCCACCATGTACGTGCTACTGATTTGCGCACCGATCAACGTCTTCCTGCACTGGCTACTCGTATGGCGACTGAACATGGGCTTCATTGGATGCCCAATCGCGGTCGTCATCACTGAGACGCTAATGCCCTTCCTTCTCTTCCTCTACGTGCGCTTCTTCGGCGGAATGGAGTGCTGGGATGGTTTCTCGCGTAAGGCCTTCAAGAACTGGGGTCCTATGATCCGTCTCGCACTACCCGGGCTCGTCATGGTGCTAGCCGAGTTTCTCGCCTTCGAAATCCTCACCCTCAGTTCCAGCTGGATCAGCGCCGAGCATCTGGCCGCAAACACCATCCTCCAGAGCCTAAGCGTCCTCACCTACCAACTGCCGTTCCCACTCAGCATCGCCGCAAGCACACGCGTGGCCAACCTCATCGGCGCGACCCTGCCAGAGGCCGCCAAAGTGACGGCACGCGTGACGTTCATCGTCGGTACCGTGCTTGGCGTCTTCAACATGCTCATGCTCAGCATCTTCAGGAACTACATTCCGCGCCTGTACTCCAACGACCCAGACGTTATCAGTCTCGCGGCGGGCGTTCTGCCTCTTTGCGCTGCTTTCCAGCTGTTCGATGCGCTGGCAGCTGTGTCGAACGGTCTTCTTCGCGGTCTAGGAAAGCAGGAAATTGGTGGGTATATCAATCTGTTCGCGTACTATGCGGTAAGTCTATCTTTCCATTGCAAATCTTTGAGGTTCGGTCATGCTAATCCGGTTAACTTCCTAGATCGCTATGCCCATATCTTTTGGTACCGGGTTCGGACTACACTGGGATCTATATGGCCTGTGGGCTGGTCCTGCTTTAGCGCTGGGTCTGGTGGCAGGTATTACAGGGATTTACATTTGGCGGACTTCATGGCAAAAGGCGAGCGAGGAGGCGGTCAAGAGGAACGAGGCGGGTTAAGATTGTGTGACTGTGGCCAGGGGTTATATCACGCTTAGACATCTCGACTTCTTGATACCATTTGTATGCATTTTTGCCTATGTCGTTGGAGAGCGATCTCAATCCTGTGCTTGATGTCTTCGAGCTCATGCTGCCATGATATGATTTGCATACATCTACCGAGCATCATACCATCAAAAGTCTGGTATTGCAGCTGAAATTCAGGAGAGAAGCGATTCTAAGCGTCCGAATGCGATGCTCAGCATCAGTTGTTGACGAGTAAAACGATGGACTGTAGCTAGTATAGGAACGCCGAAAGCACGCCATTGCATCAAACCACGAAAGATTGCTCTCACCACACTCGCTTAACCATGACCGCGTCCCAAATAGCACGCTCGCAAGCGGCCTCACGCAGCAGTCGGAACAGCAGTAATGAACGAATTGGACGGGAAAAAAGTCGTCGCCGTCGCAGCGTGAAACCCGCGCTTAGCCAGAGGACACACGATTGAGTTGCCGAATGGGCAGGCCGCGTCGGCACTCTGGATACAAGACGACGTCGTTCCGTAAAAGATCGTACAGGGCTTCTCAGTGGTTGTCGCGGGCGCCTCGGTAGTCTCTGGCGGCTGGGATGTCGGCGTGGGCTCCTCCGCTGGTGTGGTCTCTGGCGGACTTGCCGGCTCGGTGGCAGAGGGAGGATCTTCACAGGTCAGGTCGGGCAAGTCGCCGTCTTGACGTTTGGCCTTCGCGTTGGGGTTGGCGCAGCCGTCGAAACCGACTGGTTGTCTATTCCCTAGATGAATGTCAGCGCTTGACTTACGACATTTGGGTCCGATTCTTGTGGAGGCAGGATGTACTTACATGCGCACACAACAGATCCTGGGTCCGGTTTTTGGTACTCGACATTATCGGGCACTGGGTTGCTGTTGCG
Source organism: Cladosporium halotolerans (assembly GCF_011745625.1). Classification (NCBI taxonomy): domain Eukaryota; kingdom Fungi; phylum Ascomycota; class Dothideomycetes; order Cladosporiales; family Cladosporiaceae; genus Cladosporium; species Cladosporium halotolerans. The sequence goes on from NW_027191486.1 coordinate 149,381, forward strand.
CTGAATCCTCGCACTGAGCACGAAGAACTGCTCCATAGCTTTTGCAACCCGTCCTGCCGGCCAGTTGGCACTCAGCTGATCAACTGAGAAAAAGTATGCGGCCATTCCAGCGACAGCAGGCGCCGCGAGAGATGTTCCTGTCCTGAGTTCGAATTGTGTATCAAAATCTTTGTCGGCAACCTTGACATCCCTGGCGGCCGCGTAGATTGTCATGGAGCCCCCGTTACCCACATCAGGGCAGCTCGGGACGTACAGCGATCCGTCTTTCTCCAGGCCACCGACTGTGATGAGTGCGTTATCGGTTGTGCCGAGATCCTGAGGCGTCAGCTGGTCCAACGAGATCGGAGCGTCGTTACCGGCTGGGATGGTAACGACAATATCGTTTTCGAGTGCGAAAGGAATGTTTCTGTTCATGATGAACTCCTTGTAAATAGGCAACTCCCCTGCTCCAGCTCTTCTGAAACCTAGAGCACTCGTCAGTATCTCCCGAACCCGACAGAAGGGGGTGTCTGAATGGATGCCTACCGTACGACATGTTGATGATGAACTTCCCGGTGTCTCCAGCCGCCTTCCGAGCCAATGCATCATTGATCGCATAGCTCCACGCATCTTCGAGTGCACTGTCGGTCACACCGCGAATTTGAAACCTGCCTGTGATAGAGCTTGTGAAAGCATTCCTGAATTTGATGATGACAAGATTCGCTTGAGATGCAACGCCTTGGGAGACACCGGCGGCAACGCTTGCAACTTGCGTGCCGTGTCCATGATAGTCAGTCAAATCTTCTGGCGCAGGTATGTCTCCACGGACAAAGAAAGGTGAGTCATCTTGAGTTCGGGCATTCGGAACGACATATTCGTCGACAGTACGACCATTCAAGGCGAATTCCTGTGAGAAGGTTTGTCAGCGAGCGGTAAAGCTATCACTTATTCTGCAATGTATACCTGGTGTGTTTTGCGATAGCCCGTATCGATGATGTAGATTGTTTGTCCTTTGCCGAGGACTTCATCGAACTCGTAGTCCGGCCATGTCTGTGTGTCTCTCAGGTCTCTCGGTGCAGATAACATCCCCAAGTGATAGTCGCTGCCAGCCCTCGGCGAAGTATCGCGCTTTGACACGGCCAGATGTCTTCTCGGGGCGGAAATGACGCCTGCCTCGCCATCCTCCTCGATCACTAGACCAATTCTGTCGACAATAGGATTGTTCTTGATTGCATCAGCTTGCTCGGAAGTGAGGTTCTGGGTGACATATGACTGCCAGGGAATGTTCTCGTAGGCGATGACACCTCCTTCTCCCTGATCTGGAAGAGTCTTGATGAAGGAATCAAAATCGCTTCGAGCAGTGTCCCGCTTTGTAGTGATCATAAACACCGTCGGCTGAGGTGTCCCGCTAGAAGTAGAGGAAGATGTCGTTGTAGATTCGACACTAGTAGCTTGAGTCCCATCAGGAGGAGGGGCGGTTGTCGCCGGGTCCGGCGTCGTTGCAGGATCAGGAGTCGGGCTCGGTTCAGGCGTTGGATCCGCGTCCGGTGACCCCGGGGCTGGAGCAGGCACAGTAGGAACAGGTACTGGTATCACGATAATACCGCCTGTCGAATCAGTTGTTGTCGTAGAAGACGTCGCGTCTTGAGATGATCCAGGGTCTGTACCGGTAGCATTGGGTGCCGGAGTAGTTGTCGCTGGAGGAGCAGGAACTACTACCAGGCCTCCGGTAGAATCTGTCGAAGTCGTTGAAGATGTTGCTGTCTGAGAAGAGTCGGGATCGACACTTGTGCCATCGGATGCCGCCGTAGTCGTAGAGCCAGCGCCAGAGCCGGCTGCCATGGTGCCGGTAACAGACGCTGTCAAAGTCTGGATCGCAGTCGTTTGTGAAATGACCCCAGTGCCAATTGCTGTAGCTGCGCAGGCAGGTATCTCCGTGCAAAACGGCCCACCACAGACGAAGGATTCAATACCACAGCAATCCAGAGGTACTACAAATGTATCGCCCGCTACAAGAGCGCTGAGATCAGGGTTGGCACTCGCCAGACAATTAGCATTGAGAAAAGTGTCTGTGGCAACCTGATCCAAAGAGTTTGCTGCGATAGGGATGTCCTGGCAATGTACCAAGCTGAACAGCAACACAGCCGCCGCTGACAGGACGTGGGGAAGCTTGCGTGACATCGATGCGAAGAAGGCGAAGAGTCAAGGGAAAGGACTCGAGGAAAAACAAAGGAAACAAGGAAAACAGAAAGAAAAGTGAAGAGGAAATGGTAATGTCGGTTGATGTGCTGTTGTTCAGAGCGCTGTCGTGAGTATGGTTCTGATTCTACGGTCGATGAAAAGGGCGAACTTGTACTTATACACTCTGTGGGTAATCATTACATGTCGCTTCATAGTGTGCATGCTAATTCAGTCATCTTGATTCAAATGATCAGACGTGTTGGCGGAGCGAACTTGAAACTCCAACGCAATCCTGTCTTCGACTTCTGCCTTGGACATTGCGTGTCCGATGTAGCATGAGTTGGAGTTCCACGGATTGCGATCCTGGCCAGATGTAAGCACTACAGTCTGCGATGCCGAACGGAGAGCTGGCCGAATAGGCTGTGCTTCCCTGGCGAAGCGTCGGTTGGTCTCGTGTTGTCGTTGGCATGTTCTTCGACGCTTCAACCTTGCAAGTGTGTGTCTTCGCGAGGTCTCCATGATTGCGTCTGGCTGTGGACGCCGCGCTTGTCAGCTGCGTGATGCTGCTTGGGTGCTCAAGGCGGTTTTATTCCAAAAGGTCGATCCAAAAACGTCAACCTCGTGGCACGATATACCGCAACCTTACAAGACGTGCTGGTCTCGAATGGCTGCGACCCTCCATCTGAACGCGTGGTCCTTTCCACACGATGTGTCTGATTTAATGAGGAATCCTTCCTCGCAAGCCTAGGTTGAGATTCCTGTGAGCAACCGCAAGGGGACCATTTGTAAGCCAGAGAAGCCCCTGTAGTGTTGGCCTCGACGATGTCAGCTCGTGCGGAACAAAGAGAATCGCAAATAGTCGAAACAGCTTGTTACAGTACGCAATGCACAGCTGGGGTCATCCGCTCCAGGAATAGAGCCCTTCGATTAAATTCGCTTGGCGTGAACGCGACACGATTGCCAGGGTGGTGATCCAGGAACGGCAAGGCTATGTCCACTTGAGGCACCGCAACACAAGGTCATGTCCAATCGCTGGTGCTAGCCGGATCTAGTTAGCTCTCAGTGGCCTGGAGATGTAGGTGGTCTACCTGCAGCAGCTGACGAGTGCACAGCCCCCGGCTGTATTAACCCCAACCCTAACCCTACTTACCCGACATGTGTAGCTCAGTACCAGCCTGTTTCTCTACCTACGTGAAAAACATGACTGCAAATGTTCACCCGACATACCTGGATCGGTGCTCAATATACTAGGCATGGTGACACTATGAATGGCCAGCAGAAGCATCTCCGTGGCTAAGCCTGCGGCCATGCACGTTGACCGCGGTCAAGCTTTGGTTCACTCAGCTTGCCCGTGACAAGAACCCACCTTGAATGATGCATCGCGTTCTCTAATCCGAAACTCTAGAATGAGCACCGCCTCCACGCCAGAAAACATCACCTGACCCTGGTGGGAGATAGTCATATATATCACCGTCTAACCCTCACTATGCATTCCAGCCATTTCCAAGTCCCTTGATAACCGCAGCGTCGTCACACACTCACAAGGCCTCTCGAGCTACCACCAAAAGAAATGCCCACCAAACGTGACTCGAGCGATGCGATGTCAACAGCACCTACACTTGTGCCAGATGGCTCGCCTGGGCCACAGGTTCGCACAACGCTCACCGGTAGACCACTCAAATCGAGCATGACAACTTCTCCAACATGATGACCGACGGCAGCTTCGGTGACGGCATGAGCGGAGCGAACCTGCTTCCGCCAGGCTACACAGATGGCTCTCTTGTGCACATCCCGATCAAAGTCAGGCAGTACCTCGATCCCATTGATTCGCCCAGCGTGGGAAACGATGTCAAGCGCGAGCAGCCGCGGAAGGGAAGCGTATGGTCTCACGTTTCCCGTACAGTGTCTGGGGGCTCGGGTCGCAAGGCTGACGACGAAATGAGGGTTATTCAGATGAGTCGTGGAGATTATCTGAAGTATTGGGCGAAGGGAGAGGATGGAGAGTTCAGGGAAGGGGTGGTGGAGCCGCCGGAGGGGAGGGCAGAATGGTTGTCTCGTGCGCTGGAGAAGCAGGATGCCGCGAAATAGAGGATGCATTCTGTCTTATCATACGGCCGAGAGGACTGTTGATCGATTGACCTGAGAGAGATTGTTACATTGCATGTCAAATTGCATTTCCCGTCCTATCTTATAAACATTAATGAGATGAACAAATTAAGATATATATTTACATAGCCGGTCACTCCGTCATCCATTGGTGTGTACAACACACCAAATCCTCAATGGTCTAGTGGCTATGATTTCCGCTTGTCATTAATTACCCGATGATAAGCCGCGGGAGACCAGGGTTCGATTCCCTGTTGGGGAGATTTCAGAAATGAATATCTCTTACAGATTTCAAGTCTTCCGGTGCTGGCTCACCAGCATCGTCCATGATTCTTTTGTAATTTTCTTTTCCCTGATAGTCGTTCAGCAGAAGACGATGGGCGGCGATGTAAACGAGCACTCTTTTGTTTGACTGTGGCCAATTGGAGGTGGTCAAGCATATGCTTGTCGAAGGGAACAAGGCACTGGCTGGAACAGTAATGATGATACATTCAAAATAGACTCGTTACTGCATATAGACATGAAATCTCTACCCCCCTTCTCTATCCCCACGCAACTCCAACCCCGACGCGATACCTTACAGACGGCTCTCAACACCGCTCCAGCCCCTCTGGCCAGGCCACCTCGCATCCGGCCATACCTGTGCCAGCGCATCCCAGATGTGTCCGACATGCACGATCTCCAAACCCTCCTTGACCTCGTCAGGAAGATCCTTCGCATCCTTGCGGTTCGCGACCGGCAGCAGCACCTTCTTGCACCCCGCCCTCAGCGCGCCGATCAATTTCTCCTTGATGCCGCCAACAGGCATGACCTTTCCGCGCAGTGAAACCTCGCCCGTCATAGCAAGAGTTGGCGGGACAGGCTTGGAGCTAAAGAGCGAAATGAGCGCGATCGTGTGCGCGAGACCAGCACTCGGACCGTCTTTGGGAATTGCGCCAGACGGGCAGTGGACGTGGACGGAGCGAGACTTCATGATGTCCTCGTTGGGGTCGTGGGTGAGCGCCAGCTCGTACGCGTGCGACTTGACCCACGTGAGGGCGACTTCGACGCTCTCCTTCAGCACGTCGCCCAGTTTGCCCGTCAGCTGCACGCGGCCGGCGCCCGGCATGTCGGCGATCTCGATGAAGAGGATGCTGCCCTGCGCGCCGCTGCTGTAGGCCACGAGGCCGGTGACGACGCCGGGGGCGAGGGAGTGCGCGGCGAGTTCTTCTTCGAAACGCTCGATGCCGAGGATGTCTTCGAGGTCTTCAAGCGTGACGACGGGGGAGTAGGCGGGGAGGGTGTTGGTGTCGCGGGCTTCGGCGAATTGGACTGCTTTCGCACGGCAGACGCTGCCGAGCTCCCGCTCGAGGTTGCGTACGCCGGATTCTCTGGTGTAGGATGCGATGACCTTGTCGACGACTGGGTCGCTGAACTCCACGTTCTCTGGCTTGAGGCCATTGGTGGTGATTTGCTTGGGAATGAGGTGGCGGTTAGCGATGTGGCGTTTCTCGAGCGTGGTGTATCCGGATAATTGAATGGTCTCCATGCGGTCAAGAAGGGGTGGTGGGATGGTGTCAAGTGAGTTCGCAGTAGCAATGAAGAGCACCTTGCTCAAATCGATAGGTATGTTGACGTAGTGGTCGACAAAGGAGTGGTTCTGTTCTGGGTCCAGGACCTCAAGCATCGCTGCCGATGGGTCTCCATGATTGGAGGAAGCGCCGACCTTGTCGATCTCATCGAGTAGGAACACTGGGTTGGCAACACCAACCTTCTTGAGACCATTGACGATCAAGCCTGGCATAGCGGCGACGTATGTACGTCTGTGACCTCTGATCTCGGCTTCGTCACGGACGCCGCCCAGCGATAAACGGTGGAACTGCCTACCAAGTGCAGTCGCAACAGATTTGGCCAAAGACGTCTTACCTGTGCCAGGGGGCCCAACAAGAAGCAGGATAGGTGACTTGTCTACTAGCTTCTTGTGCTTGAGCAGTTTTATCTCCTGGGGAGTCTGCTCCCTAGGCCTTTCAATCCTCTCGACTGCCTTACTAGGGGCAGCATCTTCGCCCTCGCTGGCCTCGGCTGACTCTGGCTGTTGCTCCTTCTTGGGCTGCGATGCCTCAGCGATGGCTTTGATTTGATTCTCCAGATCCATGTTCACGGCTTGCTTCAATTTCAGGACGGCAAGGTACTCGATCAGCCTCTTCTTGATCTTCTCCAAGCCGTAGTGGTCGTCGTCGAGTTGGCTCTTGGCCCGCGTGAGCGTCGCCGCGTCCAAGTTGTCCTCGGTCACCTTACTCCAGGGAATTTCAGCCAAATTTTCCAAGTAATTCCGGATGACCTGGTGCTCTGCTTGCTGAGGGTTCATCTTAGCGAAACGCTTCAGCTCGCGATCGGCAACCTTTTGCGCCTCGGGCGTAAGCTTAGCCTCATCCAACCTCTTCTTGAGCTCTTCCGCCTCATTTGCTTCCTCCTCTTGCCCTCCGTTGCCACCAAAACCCCCAGGGAGACCATTGCGATTGCCAGGGCTCTGTCCTGCACCAAGAGCGCGGAATCTGGGATCCCGCCGCAGCTTGTTCAGCGTCTCAGGATCAACGCCTCCGTTCTGCGGCACGTTGTTCGTGGAGATCGCCATGATGCGACTGTTGCCCTGTATGCTACCGATCTGCCGCTGCAGGATCTCGATTGCTTTCTCCAACCGCTCTTGCACCGGCAGAGCGGCCAGTATCCGCAGCTTGTCCTCGTGCGTGCACTCGATGATGTTCGTCATGAAGTCCGCGAGCACGCCGGCGTCCTGCAAGTCTTTCCGCACAATATAAAGCTCCAGGCGTCTAGCCAGGATAGGTGACAGCGACATGCTTGGCCCTCGTGGCAGCAACGCCGACAGTCTGACGAGCGCGATCAGTTCGCGCGACAGCTGCTTAAGCTGCGCGAACATCTCCACCGCATCCGCGTTGGTGTCTGATATCGCCTCATCCTCATGCAGTGCGACCTTCGCCTCGAAGTATGGACGTTCCCTCGTCATCTTCTCGACCTTGAAACGACTGACACCTTCCACCATCAGGTTCAGCTCGCCGGGCCGCTTGCCCTGTACCCCAGTGACCCTGGCCATTGTTCCGTACATGAAGAGGTCGGTCTTTCGCGCAAGGGCGGGGTCCTTTTGGCCGGCCGCATCGTTCTTGTCCTTCGCCTCGCCACTTTCGATGAGTTGTTTGCCATCGGGGCTAAGATATGGGCTGTTGAGAGGCACGCAGCCGACGGTGACGCTGGAGGCTTCTGGTCGCGGCGTGGAAGCTTTGCTGTAGATGTTGGCGAGGATGGCGGCGATGTCGGCTCTGTTCTGGAGAGGGATGCGGGTGACGACGCCGGGTAGCAGGACGATGGAGTGTGGGAGGGGAACGAGAGGGAGAGTGCGGGTATTGATTGATTTGGCCATGGTGGTGATGACTTCAGCGAAGAACAGGAAGAGAGGGAGAGAGAGTGGAAGGCATACCAATACCTATGATGGTCTGTTCGTCTGGGGGATGGGGATGCGGAGGGATCAGCACGTGAGATACCTTAGACTGCCGGTGCCACTCGGCCGCTGTGTCATCGCCGAGGTATCTTCCCAAACAGGCGATGCTTAGCGGAGGTGACTGCGGACGAGGGCCATCTTTCCATGAGGGTGGTCTTGTCAACAATCGTATGTAATGTCAATTAGTGACGGCGCATTCAAGGCGAGATTGTACTGGGCATGATGGCTGCTTGTGGCCTCTGACGTCGTGGTTGCCATCTCACAGGCGTATGATGTATTCGCCATGTGAAAGCGTTGTCGGCAGCAAACCGGGGTGGAGCACAATCTCGCCTGCGCATCGGCGAGCCACCTTTCATCCGAAAGTTTGCAGGCTTTGGTCGACCACGACGTGTCCGAGTATAGTCAATATCTGGAACCCTCCGGGTGAAAATTCGGTCTTAATAGTCTAGAGGAGAAGGTAGCACGTTCTGGGTCTATATTGGTACGGAGAAAGTGCAGCAAACACTCACTACGGCTTGATACGTGGAATATGTATCCCAACGCGGCCAGCTCTGTTCAGATCTTAACTAATGCATCTATTCATGGGTAAGGTCGAAAATCGAGTGCAAAGAAACGGGCAGCCAAAGGACCATTGTAAAACCTGTATCAACCCAGTGCCGGACCAAGTAAGAATACCCGCTGAAACGCTCCATAGGAATGACTAAAAGCAAAACACATCTACGCTTTTATCCAACAAACGTGCCATCTCTACCGCGCCCTAGGTCTTCTTCATCACCAAGACCCAGCTGCTGCACAACATCCTCCTCCTCAGAACCCGCGCCGTCGAGTTTTCGATCGACCCTGCGACGCACTTTGCCGTTCTGCAACGGCGCGACATCCGCAGGCTCGTGCTCCTCACCATTGGTGTCGCTGCCCTGCTCATCGGGGCTCTCCTCGAGCGGGTCGTCGAAGAAGACGCCGCTCTGCCGCTTAATCTCCTCCATGACGCTGCTGCGGCGATGGTGCTGGTGCTGCAACGCAGCGTGGCGCGCGTCCACAAGGGAAGGCCGCGCCTGCTGTTCGCCTCTGTGTCGCGAGGGCGAACGGGACAGGGAGCCGAACCAGCCACCGAGGCGTTTGCTGATCGAGGGGCTAACGGAGCGTGGGCTGTGACCCGGGACGTGCTGTGGGATGGTGAGCGAAGGGCTAGGCTTCTTGCTCGGAATCTCGACGCGGCCGCCGGAGTTCCTAGCTTGCTCGAGGAGTGTCTTAAGGTCCTCTTCCGATAGAACATTGCGGATAGTCCGCTCGGCTTCGTTGGGCATAGGGGTAGGGAGGGGCTGCTCTGCGGGTCGTGTTGCTTCGCGCGCTTCCTGGATGACTTTCTCGATGGACATGCGGTTGCTGATGAATTTGAGCTTCGGCCAGGCAGCGAGCTGTCCAACGTGAAGCATGCGTGCGAGTCGATCCATGTCAGGATCTGATAAGATATACCAGAAATCGCTGAGGATAGAGCGAGGCCAAATGGTGACTGTTCCGCTGAAGCGTTGTAGCCAGATCTGGCTCCAATCTTGACCTAGAGGTCTCGGGAGCAATTCCAGATGCCGCAAAAACTTCAGCCACTTGGTTAGGTCCTGCTTCAAGTACAGCTCCGCAGCACTTCCAACAAAGCCGCCGCGCCATCCTCGACCGCGGCGGTGAGTGACAGGACGACCCACGCTTCCACGCGACGAGAAGAAGAATGTGTTGATGTGAGGGTTTACCTGGCTGACGATGCTGTAGTTGACGTTGAAATGTAGGTTTAGGCTCTTCAAAGGAATGTCGGTCCGTAATGAGCCATCTTTCCACTTGTGTCCGAAAGAATATGGCTCGAGCGTGCCAGCTGAAGTCTTGCGCATCAGTACTACCGGATTGAGAATACCAGGCACAGCGGCTGACGCGAGGACTGCCGACCAGATGACGCAGTCTGGTGCGGTAAGGTAATTGGCCAGAATGGTCGGAGAATGAGGATCTGAAGGTACACAAGAAACATTGAGAATGCGCCCCGTACGCTGGTAGCCTTCGAGGAAAGTCAGGCTGCCATAGCAGAACCAGGAACAGCGTTTGGCCCAATCCACGCTCTCGAAGCGAGCGCCTGTGCGCCACCAGCGAGGGAGCCAGACAGACATAGGGTCATGGCAAGCGGTAATCCTGTGGGCCAGAGCCGGAATCAGAAGCTTCTTCAACTCTTCGTCTGTTCGTGTTCCAAGCAAGGCAGCCACCAGTGCTCCGCCGGACGTGCCCGTGATGATGTCCGGTAACACATCGGCGTCCAACAATGCCTTTGCAATGCCAAAATGGTAGTAGGCAAAAGTAGCGCCACCACTGAGACAAAGCGCCGTGCGGCCGAAATTTGTACCCAATTGCTTGGAGAAGCTGCGCTTCTCCTTCTGAGACAGTTGGGAGCTCGAGAACATGAATTGCAGACTCCGCGAGACCTCATCGACATACGCCTGAAGGAGATCCTTGGTCCCATAGTAAGTCTCTGAGTAAAGGTGCGGATCCTCGAAACCAGAAAAGTTGTTCTTCACGCAAGCCTCAGCCAGTCCACGTAGATTGTCGATTGCCCGGAAACCCGGCGAAGAGTTGGTTTCGTGCTCCTCCTGCTCCGCGCGATGACGGAGCTTTCGCATCTCTACCAGCACCCTCTTGATAGTTCTGTACTGGTAGTAGGAAGACTCATCGTCCTCTTTCCACTTGTCGCTGCCGAGATGACGGTCCAAATCTTTCGCTGCCTTTATCCAGCTCTCGTAGTTTGTCTGCATGCGCAGATTCTTGCGCAGCCTCTCCCTTTTCCCTCGCCAAGTCACATATTGCTCGTAAAGATAAATGTATAGTCGTGTAATCAGGTATCCCACGAAAAGCACGAACAGCCAGCCGAAGACGAAAATCAGGAGCGGGTACTTGACGAGAGTGTAGGTCCAGCCTTCTCGCGTCTCATCTTTGCCGCGCTGAGGCTTTTTGGCCTTCCTAGACTTCTTGTTTATTCCTCCATGCCCGCCATCACTGGCTGAGCTCTCGCCCCGTACGCGCTGGTGAATAGGTCGCCAATCGTTCAAAGCGGTAAAGAATTCGGCATTTTGTCTCTTAGGGTTGAGCAAATCCTCTTCGGATGGGGACGTCTCAGGTGCCGAGAGCGCTGAGGCAAAAGCGAGAATGTCGTCTTCACTGTAAAAATCGTCGTCCCAGTCTGGAAGAGTGCGGTAGTCCCAGGCGTCCGAGTCGGACACGGACGGCCCGTCGCTGGCCTTCTTCTCATCGGCCATTGTGAGCTGCGCGTTTCAAGCCTGGCCGGGGCTCCAGAGAAGTGATATACATCCGTTCGCGGAGGAAGTGGTCAACCCATGCGCAGGTCGGAAGGTCAGCAGGTGTTGAGGCAAGACAGGTCGAGGTCATCAACAAAGCGCCGAGGTGAGACGTCACTGCGTCTCAGCTTTGGCGGGCCACATGGCTGGCTGGCTGGTGTGTGGGCATGGGCCATCGCCGTTGGCGCGAACTTTACGGTAGCGTTTCAAGATCTGGAACGCCTTGAAAAGGAGCGCATAACATCGAACGATACGGAAGGAATCATTGGCATGTTGAGGGGCCTATCGAGAGGAAGATGGACGAAGTGTGCCCTTAGTGGGTGTGCTACACGCAGTCAACTTGTCCATACAGGATGGAGTCCGGGATTGTCAACCCTTGCGATCGAGACGTCCTGTGACGATACCTCAGTGGCGCTACTGGAGATCCAAAAGGACGACCGACACCATGCACGGGACCTCGGACATCTGCGCACCCACGTGCCTTACCATGAGAGGATCACCGCCAACAGTGCAGCGTACAACGGCATTCATCCCTTGGTGGCGCTGCACTCTCATCAAACCAGTCTTGGAGGTCTCGTGGCAGACGCCATCGCCACAAACGATGGAAGAAAGCCGAGCTTTGTCTCCGTAACCAGAGGTCCGGGCATGCGAAGCAATCTGGCGACCGGTTTGGAGCTTGCCAAAGGCCTTGCATTGGCTTGGGGTGTGCCTTTGGTGGGAGTTCACCATATGCAGGCGCATGCCTTGACGCCGAGGCTGTGTTCCACGCTCGAGACACTACCCGATTTGTACCAAGGCCCCTGGACGTCGAGTACGCTGCAGCCATCATTCCCTTACTTAAGTGTGCTAGCTAGTGGAGGGCACACTATGCTCGTCAAATCGGCAGGCTTGACTGAACATCAGATCCTCGCAACGACTGGCGATATCGCGATAGGAGACTGCATAGACAAGGCGGCTCGCGCATTACTCCCTGATGACCTGATAAAGCCGCCGTACGGCAAAGCGCTAGAAGAGTTTGCATTCCCGGCGGGATCGAGCGATTACAGTTATGTCGCACCCGTGAGAAGGCAGGAAGAGCTTGCTCGACGCGAAACAAGGTGGGGATGGTCACTCGCTGTTCCTCTAGCTGAGAGTAAGGCTGGGGCCAAGTCGTCGAAGCGGATGACTTTCTCATTTGCCGGCCTCTTGACTTCGATCCAGCGTTTTATGCGGCACAGATTGAGTGATGATGGTGTGATCTCCTCAGAGCTTCGCGATACTGACTCGATCTCGATCGATGAACGACGAGACATGGCGCGTGAGGTACTACGGGTGTCTTTCGAGCACTTGGCGTCTCGTATCTTGTTGTACCTGAAAGACAACACCGGCTCGACAGGGATGCCAGCATCTGGTGGTTCGGATCCCGTTGACACAGTCGTGGTATCTGGAGGTGTTGCATCAAACCGATACCTTCGACATGTCCTTCGAGCCATGCTAGATGCTCGCGGATATTCTCACATCAAAGTGGCATTTCCACCGCCAAGTCTATGCACAGACAATGCTCTAATGATCGCTTGGGCTGGAATGGAGATGTATACTTCTGGCTATCAGTCAACGTTTGACATCACACCTATTCGCAAATGGTCCATGGATGCGAAGGCCGAGGATGGAGGAATATTGGGTGCTGAGGGATGGCTCCACGAAGGCGACCTCTTACCAGCCGTGCAGAAGTCGCAAGCGATCACTCCACCTTGAGCTTTCGCTTCTCGATACCGGCACTGGTCAGTCTCGCAACATCTTCCGCAGTCTTGCCACGCTGTCGGTCATCGGTCTGCTCCTTTCCTAGCTCCGTACCGTTGGCTACGAGCTCATATATCTCAGTCATTGGTCTGAAGATACTCTCCTCTCTCGAAAACCCGCCGTCATCTTCGAAGGTCTCGGCAATCTCTGCCATCTCTCTGACCCACCTGTATGCCTTAGGAGGCATAGCCGGCAAGCTCTTCTCCACCTGCGGCCCCAGCGGAGACTCCTTCAAATAGTCCTGCAGCTCCGACAAGATGCCCAGATTGTTCGCCGTGGTCAAAGACTGCAAGGCTAAAGCGGTGAAGCCCTTGTGAATGCCGGCAAAGCACATCTTCAATCCAGATGCGGCACCCACAGTGTCGTTGATGTGCCGCACATTCAGCACCCTGGCGAGATCCTCTCCACTCGGCTGCGCTTCTTGCAAATGAACAGGCCCCGATACAACGATGCCTGGGCAAAACCATGTCCCGTCCTCCTTCAACCTTGGAGGCCACCCGACGATACCGCCGTCAACCACTTTGACAGCCGGTGCAGAAGACGCGAACAGAGCGGCTGTATTCCGGGCGGTACGCGGACTCACCGCGTTCAGATCAAGGAAATACAGTGGGTTGCTGCGCTCGGCGAAATGAGAGTCCGTGGCGGCTGCGATGACTCGCTGCGCGATCGAAAGCGCATCGCGCTGAGGCGTAATGGACAGGATGTAGTCGGCTTGATTGCATAGCTCTAGATCGGTCGAGACCGATTCAACGTTGTTCGCTTGGGCTCGCTTCTTGGTTGCTTCGCTGTGAAATGATTGTCAGTCTTCAGACTGCCATATGTTGAACTTGCTCGTGTGAGCACATACCTCCGGTCCGAGACGTTTGTGAGAACGCGATAGTTGTGCGCCGCTAGTATATTCGCAACGCCGACTCCCATGCTGCCGATCGATAAGATGCCCACGGTTGCTAGAGGCTTCGCCATCGTGCTGCTTTCGTGGACTATGGCAATTGCTGAGAGTAAAGTGTGTGAAGCAGTGCGTGTCGTATAATGGCGGTTAGCAACCGAGATCTGAGCGTTGTAGAATCGAACCTGCAGTACCTTTTGTTCGTCCTGAAAGTCGGATCGGGGATTTGCACGCTTTATATAGACCGTCGCCTGGCTTATCACTCACGCCTTGCGGTTGGCATTCGTTCGCCCCACATTTGAACGCCTGGAGACTCCACGTTGGACTGCAACGAGACGTCATGCTTTCAGACCGTCCACGATTTATTGTACTGTGATGATTTGATGTATAACGCGACGACATACAACATTACATACAGACAAAGAAACCATTGAAGATGACCTTCTGATCTCTGCGAAGCCATGCTCGTCTACTGCCTACCAAAGAGACTCTGTACCACCTTTCTCCCACCCCGCCCAAATCGCTACTTCGCCCGAACAATGGCAACGATAGTCCACGACTCCGTGCCTCACGAGGACCGCACAGCAGCGCAGCCGCGCCAAAACCGCATCGAGCCCGTAAAAATAACCCACATTCGGGACATCAACTCATCCACCCGAGTCCTACGCCTCTCTCCCCAAGATCCAAACCACACCATCAACGTATGTACCTCCACCCCCACCCCTCCTCAAACCCAAACTAACACCACCCCAAGTTCCTCCCCGGCCAATGGCTCGACACCTTCATCCCCACCCTCCCCAAAGCCGGCGGCTTCACCATCACCTCGCCTCCCTCCGCCGCGCGCCCCACTTCCCACGGACCAGGCTACCTCGAGCTCGCCGTGCAGAAATCCCCCAATCCGCCCGCGCAGCACTTCCACCTCCCCTCCGCCCAACTGCTCAACTCGCCCCTGACCGTCCGCGTCGGCGGGTCCTTCACCTGGCCTCCGCCAGCCCTCCCCATCCGAGCGCAAGACGTCTCGCGCCTCGTGCTCGTCGCGGGAGGCGTGGGGATCAACCCGCTCATCTCCATCTTCTCGCACCTGATGGGCTTGCACGCCTCGCAGCGGCCGGAGGAGATTCATTTCCTCTACGGCACCAAAGCCTCACCGGAGGGAGAGGACAGCGAGGTCGACGCGCAGAACATTCTCTTCCTGCCGCGGCTGATGGATTTGGTAGCGATGGCTGAGCAGCCGCGGGACGTGACGCTGTCGGTGTTCTTGTCGGGCCTGAAAGGCTGGGAGAGCGGGCAGAGAGTCGAAAGCGGAAAGGTGCCTGGGCGGACGTGGGTTGGGAGGATTGGGGAGCGCGAGCTGGTTGGGGCGTTGGATGGGTGGAAGGGGGAGGGGGCGGGGGGCAGAGAGGGGACGGTGGCGTATGTTTGTGGGCCGCAGAGGATGACGGATTGGGCTGTGGAGTTGTTGGGGAGGCAGGAGGGGATGGAGGCTGGGAGAGTGCTTTGTGAGAAGTGGTGGTGAGCCACGGATATTGGTGGGGCAGATCCTTGAGGCGTGGGAGGATCTAATTGCTGGATTAGAAGGTGAGCCTTCATGAGAAGCTCCAATGTATCTTAAGAATTTTGTTCGGAGCCTGTTAGGCTGTTGAGCTATAGAGATGCATCCAATGTCATGAGCCAATGTCCTGTGTCGCGCTTGCGCCGACACGGCGGCAACTCCAACAACGCCATGACTCGTTCCTGAAAGCAATATTTACCCATCCGCTGATCCACTGACCCTACCGTATTCAGCGCGGTTAACCAGTCTTGGTCTTCTTCTTGGGCCTCTCAACCAGCGCCTCGGTATCGCTGTCGCCACCAGCATCTTCCATCTCGGCGTCACTGTCCTCGCTGCCGCTGGAGCCAGCGTTCTCGTCATACTCCTCAGCAACGTCACTCTCGCTGTCAGTCTTGAAGTCCTCGTCGGCAGACTCCGAGTCCTCGTCAGCGCTGCCACGGTCAGCGGCCACAACCTCGTCGTCACTGCTGGCGAGGTCGGGGTCCGCTGTGAGAGCGGCAGCGAGCATGCCGCTGTCGCCGTCCATCTCGTTCTTGGTCTTGATTCCCTTGATGTTCAAGAACTGCTCGAGCGGCGACTGCTCCTCACGGTTAATGTTGGAGAACTGGTGCTCGCCCTGCCCGCTCTTGAGCGTCACGGTGATATCGAACGTGCGGCTGGCACTAACAGCTCCGCCCACTCGAGACATTGTGACGACGGAGACGTTCTCGAACGAGATGTAGGTTGCGGGCTTGGGGACAAAGAGGAATGCACGGTCCAGGCAGAACAGGTGACCCTCGGAAGCCTTGATGCTGCACTTGACACCCTGTTGCTGGTGGTGGGATACGAAGTCCTTGGAGGGCTGGATAAGACGTTTGCCAGTCAAGCCGTGGAAAATCTTCGCGACCACGTTTCCGATGGGCGCCTCGTATGTGGACTGCAGCTTGCCATCGTACTTCTTCAGATCCTCGTCGGTCATGTTCAGCTCGATACTGGTCTCCTCGTCTTTCTTAAATTGCATGACCAGGAACGGGTAACGGGTCTGACCCTGTCTGAGAGGAGGATCCAGGCCAATGCAAAGCATAGTGTGCATGTCGTCAGGCTTAGCGAGCAGGAAGAAGCGCTTGGCGTTCTCGTAGCTGATTTTGTAGTCGTACGTCTTGCCGCGGAGACGGAAAGACTTCTCGTACATGTCGATGTCGAAGCGTCCACGAGGTGTAAGGTGCAGGATCTCCAGGAAAGTCGCAAAGGTCTCGCCTGCGACCTCGCCAATGTCGGCTTTCTCCATGAGCTGCTCATAGAAAAAGCTCGCAGCGCCGACATCCTCCTCGCCATCCTCAGCCTCCTCACCATTGTCATCGCCCTTCTTCGACTTCTTCTTCTCGGTTCCGGGAATGTAGAAGCGCATTTCCGTGAGCTGATCGCCGGAGGCTCCGCTCTTCCTGCCGTTCGCTCTTGCGCCTCCCAAACCCTCAGTGCCCGTCTCTGCTCCATCCTCCGGTAGTGAGAACTCGACCGCCACCTCGTTCTTGCCGGCCAAATTCGTGTTGGTGATCTCGGTGAAGGGGATTTCAAAGGCTGGTTGGTTGCGCACATTAAACACGAGCTCGTTGCGAGTCAACTCGCCCTTGCCCCAATTCCACCCACGCAGCGCATGCTCTTTGTGGGAGAAATCGATTCCATACCAGACCTTGAAGCACTTCGCAATCGTATCGTAGTCCTTCCAGCGGTATTAGCGCAAGCTCAAGGTATGGGTGGCACAATTCTAACTCACCTCCTGCTTGAAACCGTCCAGTTGTACCACACCCGCATGGCGAGCGTAGATCTTCAGTTCATATGCCTTTGCCGCTCTGCTCCATTGCGCGCTGATGAGCTCTTGCTTGTCGAGGGTGAATGTTTGTCCTCCAGCAGGTTTCCATCCCAGGCCGGATTCAGCGAGCCTGCATTTGCCAGGCTCTTTCGAGAGGTCGAGGTAGATGTTGTCGAAAGACTCCCTGAAGCTACTGTCAGTCTTCATGCGCTTGGGGTTCACTTCCTCAGAGCCCAAAGTGACGCTCGAGTAGGAGGTGACGGAGTCGGCTCTCGCTTCGCGCTTCGGTTGCTCCATATTGCTGAGTGTGCCGCTGATGGTTTAAACGATGAACTTACATGATTGCTAGGATACTGAGTGTGTGCCGTCTGCCTTGCGGTCGTTTGCGCCTGCCTGAGACGCAGGTTGCGTGGGAGAGCCGCGGGCAGCGATTGCCGTGGTTATGAAGTTGCCGGGAGGAATGTGTTCCGCAAGTAAGCTGTAGGAACAAGGAGTCGCCGGTAAGAAAGTGAAAGAAGCTGCGAAGAGCAGGCGGCAGTGAAGAGGTGGGTTGTGAGAGCGGCTTTGGGTGCTGCTTCGAAGTTCACGAAGCTAGCTCATCAAAGTCGCGCGCTGCAACGCGCGCGTTGCGGGCAGCGAGCGGATCAGCCGAAAGAGCCTTGGCACGTCAGCCTGAGTGCTCCATGGAGATCAATGATCTGGCTTGTGACAAACATCCCCTAAGTGTCACCTTCACTGGTGATACTGATCAGGAGCCCGAGTTCATGATGACGCAAATGACCAATCAATTCACATGGCGAGCGGAGAGATCAGACCTATGCTCAGATCAATGCACTGTTACTTACCTTACCGCGCTGGTTTGATGATTTGACAATCACTGTATTGGCCCGTTGGTTTGCGCATCTTTACGAAAAGTTATACTGCATGGTGCCATGCTTCTTAGCCGAAACGATCGATAGCTGGTAACAGAAAAAATAATGCAACTCCATCAGCACTCCACTACAACAATTATCACCGACGTTTGGAAGTTGCTGGCTATGGGCACATCTTGCTCTCTTGAGATCTGTTCTCGACAAATCCAATACCTTGCGGTTGCAACGCGACGGCAATATGAGATATAGGAAGACAGAGCCTCCAGCTCTCATGATTGGCGAGTGAGCTGTCTTCAGCAAACAGATCGACGCGATCGCATCCCACATGCCCTGCGACGTTCTAGGCCGGGCAATATTCCTGCTGACATACAGTAGACGAGATCTCTCGGGCCCGGCAATGTCCCCGAGAGTCTGCAGCGTGAATGTGCAAGCCGCGGCTCCTTCGGGTGCAGGCACCCAGCGCCGCATCTCAGCGCCAATAGATCGGACGGCAGCACGGCAGTGGCTTTATTGCCTCGCGCTTTTGCTCGGGCTGTACCCTGGACGGTCGCCGAGCATGCTGGACTACCGAAAACCCTCTGCAGATCAGCGTGTGTCGGCGGGCGTGGTGGTGTCATGGACAGAGAGGTAGACAAAGACGACCGCGCGTGACACCAAAGGGCTTCGGTGCGAGGGTGGGGGCTTCATCTGATGCCAATCAATCGGCGCGGTCCAGAAGGGCAGGCTGTGGAGGCGAGCTGGCGGAGATGAGGCTGCCGTCCGCAAAGGGCAACAGCTGATATGCCGAGCACGTCGCTGATCCGTGCTCCCTCCCTCCCCCCAATAGCCCGTCGGATGTCGCTGTCCTCATCTGGCTGCTTCCGCGTTGCTTGGAGTGCCGTGAGTGCTTGGGCGCATCGCGTGGCCTGAGCCTGCGTTTGGCCTTCTGCGCCCTGGTCCCGCCCGCCGCTGTCTCGAGCGACGGATGCTTGCGAGGCGAGGCGAGGCTGACTGCCCTGCCGCCGGCGATGTACTGTATCTTCTATTCGCGTCAGGCTCCCTGTCGTCGTCCCGCTGCATGTTGAACTGCGGCCCACCGCGCCAGAGTCATGCGTGGCGTTCAGTAGAGCGCCATCTCCAGTAGTGCCATGGCGTCGGACGGGCTCAGCTATCACATTCATTGACTCCCCATGCATTAGGCAAAGCTTCTCTTCTCACTTTTCTTTATATCGCTATCCCACCGCGCATCGTCATTTTCCCCGCGTCTTCTAGACTCGTGAGTCTTGATCCTCCACCGGACCGCCTTTCACCAAGAACCGTCCAGATTCCAACGACACGACGAGATCAACACGCGGGCCGCTGCCGACCGTTCGCCTCTCACTGCAAGGGATCCAACATCCGGTGTCGTCAGGGTTCTGAATTGGGAGATCGACAGCAAGACTGCCTGGAACATACATTTCAAGGCAGAAACATTGCTCTCGCTTTGTGAAAGCCCATAAGCCTCTGGACATCTCTCATTCAAGCAATCCTGGACAACTTCCTCAACACCTGTCATGCGAGAGGCACAGACACACGAGCCAGCGGTGCGATGACACCACGAAAACCATGCGCATCTCAACCCAACATCTGCAAGCCCACACGCTGCCCATCGGCTGCCGTGCGACAGCCCGTACCACGGCGGGCCACCACTGCCGGCTGGAATGCGCATGGGGGCGCCTTGTGTCACAAACCTAGTCCTCGGCGTACGTGGCGGCATGATCCATCATCAAACTGTCTTAGGCGACTCAGTCATTTGAGTTCACCATGGCCTTATTCTCAAAAGTTCATATTCTCCCTGATTTGCGCGCTGTTGTTTCTCTGTCAGAGTGTACAGGCGGGCTTGCATGGATCCAGCATATTCGAGCGTGAACTTGTTTATGATCGACGACCCGTACCAAAGCCCCGGATGGGCATCTATGCACGACAGGATGATTCCACCAGCTCGTCCACAGCATCGACGGGATCGGGAGACATCCCACCGCCATCCTCTACTTCGTCGGTGTCGGAAACAATAGAGACCGCCACCGCCATATCAACATCATTACCACGACCTTTCGACGCCAGCTTATCAGGCAATAATTTCACCGAGCCTTCTTGTCCACAATTCTTTAACGACTTTCTAACAAACACCACCTTTCAAGAGTGCCTTCCCTTCTCCCTTCTCCTTCAGGTAACTACCCACTCAAGATCCTCTTGCCCAACCCCAACCTCGACCCCACTGACGAAACAACAGACCTCCAATTCCTTCTTCACCATAACAAAATCCCCTCTCTCCCTAATCCGCACCCTGGACGCAACCTGCCACGTCCCCTCCTACCCCGCCTGCAGCGCCCTTATGTCATCCCTCGCCACCACCCTGGAAGAAACCGCGTGCAAGAACGACCTCTCGCTCGAAAACCCGCTCGCAACGCAAGCCCACGCCGGCCTCCTCGCCTACGACGCCCTCTACCACGCTGCCTGCCTCACCTCCCCGGACACGGGAAACTACTGCTACGCCGACGCCGTCGCCAACGCCTCCGCGCCGACCTCGTCCTACGTCTACTACCTGCCGCTCGGCATGCAGTTGCCAGCCGGCACGCGCCCGGCGTGCACGCGCTGCCTGCAGGATACCATGGCGATCTTCGCCGCGCAGGCTGGCAACAAGAGTAATCCGCTGCGGGGCGATTACGCGCAGGCGGCGCAGGTCGTGATGCTGGGTTGCGGGCCGGGGTTTGTGGAGGCGGGCGTTGCGGTCAGTGGAGCGAGTGCTGGAGGGGTCGGGTGGGGGATGGGGATGGTGAGTTTGGTGGCGGTGTTGGTAAGCCTGATTCTCTGATGAGGCGAGAGAGGGGCTTCTTGGTCTACCGTTTTGGCCTTTTGTCTTTTGGTGAAGCGGGATACTATCCTTCCAGGCAAACGTGGCGAGGAGGAAAGTCAAGTGCTGACTTTCCCGCCCCTGCCCTTGCCTCACTTTCCTTTTCGAGTCTTCCATGGCTCTGCTTTCCTTTCTCTTCTTGGCTTGCTTTCTGTTAGCGTTTTTTCAGGGCCTTGGACCATGTCTATTACACATTCTAATCTCCCGACGCCACTCTATTAATGGCGATCGAATACCTATTACAGTGAAAGATGATACAGGCGCCGGAAAAACAGTCACGGTCTGGTTTGGTCATCGTTGCTTCAGATCCCCTTCATTTACTTTTTCCGTAGTGAAAATCGTTATATACATCGTTGCAAATCGGACCTTGCTTTTATATCCGTGTATTCGGGCAGTTCAAAGCTTTGGCCGCTTCGCCCTTGGGCCGTCGTCGCTTTTTCTGGCGCTGTTAGCGTGTACTCTCCTGACGTTCCATTGAGCAAGTGATGGGTTTGTTGAAGGCCGTCCTCCAAGGCCCTGTCCTCGGAGCTCTTTGCCAGGAGATCCCGAACTAACCAAAACGAAAAGAGCAAGACTCACTACTTGAGATACTTCGCCGCGTGCTCGACGTGATCCGCCGCGAATGTCGAGATGAAGAAGTAGCTGTGGTCGTAGCCATCCTGATACCTGACCTTGACACCCTTGCCCGCCTTCTTCGCCGCCTCCTCCAGGTTCTCCGGCAGCAGCTGGCCCTGCTTGTAGAAGTTGTCGCCCGTGCCCACGTCGATCAGGATGTCGGTGTCGCCGGGGAACTTGGGCAGCAGCTCCGTCGCGTCGTGCGCGGCCCACTGGTCCTTCTTGTCCTCGCCGAAGTAGCCGCCGAACGCCTTCTGGCCCCACGGGCAGTTGCTCGGGTTGGAGATGGGCGCGAAGGCCGAGACCGACTTGTACTTGCCGGGGTTCTTGAGGAAGAGCGTCAGCGCGCCGTGGCCGCCCATCGAGTGGCCGGTGATGGAGACGCGCGAGCCGTCGAGCTCCTTGAAACTGCTGAAGAGCGCGCTGGGCAGCTCGTCGGTGATGTAGCTGTACATCTTGTAGCCCTTGCTGTAGGGGTCCTTGGTGGCGTCGACGTAGAAGCCCGCGCCGGAGCCGAAGTCGTAGCTCTCGTCTTCGCCCTGGATGTTCAGGCCGCGCGGCGAGGTGTCAGGGTAGACAACGGCGATGTTGTGCTTTGCGGCGGCGGCTTGGAAGAAGCCTTTCTCGGCGCCGTTGTCGCCAGTGCATGTCAAGCCGGCGAGGTAGAAGAGGACGGGTGCTGGTTTGCTGCTGGATGCGGTGCCGGGGAGGAAGAGATTGAGCTTCATCTGAGTTGTGGTGACTTTGGACTGTGGGCTAGGTGTCAGAGAATAAAGAACTTGGAGAATCCGGTATCATCATGGTATTCACCTGGTGAGCGAGCTTAAGCAGCTTGCCGCCAAAGTTGGCGATGGTAGCCGTTGTTTCGAAAGACATGGCTGTGGGAGTGTTCGGACTGTTAGATCGGAGGAGAAGAGGAAGAAGTATGTGAAGTGTACAGTCGAAAGCAAGAAAGAAAGTCGAGCTCCGAAGAGTAATCGGCAGTTGGGCTCGCGATTTACTTGCCCTTGTCGCTTGCAGAGCATTGACGTGAGGCGGGGGGCTGTTTGCACCGACGTAACCATGGCGGGGCACAGCGAGGCCGGAACTCCCTGCCGCTTTGAGCCATCTCGTCCTTATGACCGAAAACAGCAGCGGAAGTGAAACCGAACATCTATTGATTCGGTCTTTCCTTACTCATAAGAGGATGTCATTGCAGGCCTCAAGCTTGAGCGCACTTCACGAGATCATGTCAAACGATTGCGGGCACTTGTGTGAGAACGTAGTGCCCGCTCAACTACGGATCAGGCCGGAGATGAAGATGAAACCTAATGGCAAGTATTGAAAGTCGGAGACCGACACATTAGAAATACTGTGCGGGAAAAACCGATGGTTTGTTTTCCTTGTTCGTGAATTGATCATGCATATGCTAGTACAGACAGAGGCGCAGTCCTCCTGGCGCGCCAATGCTTAACGCCAAACGCCTCGCTGTCTTTTTTTTTTGTCGACGGGTCTGATAGGTATTGTGTTGGAAGCGTCCGCAGTGTTGGACGCAAAATGTGGCATCGCGGCTCAAGGCTGATATGTGGAATCGCTTATAGAAGCTCTTCGCAAGTCCAATCCTCGTAGCTAGTCGATTGTGTTAGCACTGCGGCTGAACGGCGTTTACTTGGAGACTTACAAGCCGTCGGGCAGATAACGCCGCACAACAAGGGGAATCTTTTTCTCCCTCAGCTCCTTGATGGCGATTTGCAGCGGGTCCGTCTCGCCTTCGACGTCCACCAACACAGGCGCATTCATACTGTTAGTCATGTTAGCTCCCGCTTTGCGACAATGTACATTTCAACAGCATGATTCCACTAAGAGCCCTTCGAAATTGCCCGCCCGGATAGTTGTTCTCAGCAATGTCCTGCATACCTGATCTGCAACGCACGAGTGCCCAACACTCTCGCCCTCTCGTATTTCGTCATGTATGGTGTAGTGCTGCGGTTTTCGTTCGCGATCTTCTTGTCCTTGACACCCCTGACCGTGTTGAGAGATTTGGCCGCCTTTTCTTGCGCAGAAATGTCGCCGCTCGGCACAATGTTGTTCAGCTCGTCCGGGTCGACGTCTCCGTTCGCCTCGTTGTCACCGCCGGCAGCATCGTAGTCCTGTTCTACAAGGTCGTTCTCGTCGATGAGGTTGTCGTCGTTCTCCCTGTCCATCGCGTTAGTGACCAGGCGCCTGCGATCGGTTTCGCGACGGTGAGGCGCACTCTCCCATGGCGTAGTCCATAGGCTCATCTTCGCCGCCGTAGTCAGACATGATGGCTAATTTGGTGAAGCGGTAAGTCGCTCAGTTGCTTGACGTCCGTGTAGCACGGAGAGGCGGTATATCAAATGTCCACTGGAGGCTGGTATAGTGTTTTGTGGAGTTCGCGCATGTGAAAGCCTCTCAAAGCAACATTTCTCGAACGCGCCGGCGCCGACGGGCGAGCAAGCTGCAGTCAACGGATCTAGCCGAGCCGATCCCGTCCTAGCGCCACGCTTTCTCCACAACGTCCAAGGGTCTCTCGGTCTCGGCTACAAAAGTTCCATGCTTGGTTTGTGAGATTGGCATCCGTTCGGTGAAGAACTGCACGTTTCCCTACCATGGCTTCGGCAGCCGCTATGTCGAGGAAACGAGCGGCAGTTGCGGAGGCTGACCTGCTGTCGACGAAGAAACAACGCCTTGGAGAAGGTAAGTCTTTTCAAATTCGACTTATCCTCAAGATCGTACTAAAAACTGGAGCAGGAGACGGACCATGGGATAGCAGATCGCCGATAAACAACAATGTAGCATCCAGTCTCGCCAGTACATCATCTTCCTCTCAGGAGTCTCCGCCCGCCACTGAGCGCGCTGAGTCGGTCGGCGGCACCTCTGTCACATCGGTATCGAGCTCCAAGCGGCCGAAGAATTACCTGTGCAATTACGAAGGGTGCGATAAAGCCTTTGACCGCCCGATTCGTCTGCAGATGCATATTAGATCTCATACGAACGAGAGACCTTTCCCCTGCACTGAGGAAGGATGCGATAAGAGCTTTTTGCGAAACGAGCATTTGAAAGCCCACGTCAAGGCGAAGCACAACGACGAGCGCGGTTTTGTATGCACATACAAAGTCCGCAATGTGGACAACGGTGAAGAGGAGGATTGTGGAAAAGGGTTTCATACTGCGACGAGACTGCGGAGGCATATTGCCATGCACGAAGAGAAGGAGCAGACTCGCTGCCAGGAATGTGGGAAGGAGTTTAGGAAGCAAGAAACGCTACAGCGTCACATCAAATCGGTCCATCTGAACGAAAAGGCTTACAGATGTACTTTTGTGGAGGAAGGTGCAATGAACGACGACCACCCTGAGGAGTGCGGACAGACATTCGCCAACCCAAGGCAGCTCAAAGCTCACGAGGCTCGCTGCCATTCTGGAGCGAGATACTTCTGTCAGATCTGCGTCCCTGCTATCGACGAGGATGCAACGATGGGTGATGTAGATGAAGAGATGTCATTGCAAAGCCCACAAGTCGGGTTCCCGTCGTACGCGGAGCTTCAAACACATATCAAACTGGTGCACCCTCCAACTTGTGAAACATGCGGGAAGGCTTGCGAGTCCAATCGCGCTCTCATGGCACATATGGATATTGAGCACTCTTCTCTGACGGAACGCCAACGATTTGAATGCACCGAACCCGGTTGCGGGAGGAAGTTTACCAAGGCAGGCAACATGAAGGTTCACATCCAGACGGTGCACGCCAAAACGAAGAAATTCATCTGCGGCGAGTTTGATCTGAGCAAGAGCAAAAAGGTTGAAGGCTGGACTGGTCAAGGTTGCGGATTCAGTTTTGGAACAAAGGCTAATCTCGAGGAGCACGTGCGTACCCAACATCTCAATTTACCAGGGACTTCCAGGCCAAACCAGAAGAACAAGTCCGAAAAGCAAAGCCGGGCAGGGGCCAAGAAGGCAAGCGACACCGCAGCCTCCATGCTCACCGGGTTTGGATACGAGGCAGATCGTCCAATTGCCTGTCTTGAACCAACCTGCCCTCAGAGATTCATGCGAAATGGAGACCTGGAGACCCACATGGACATGGTTCATGAATGGAATATCGACAACATCGAGCAGGCTTTGAGAGAAAGAGAAGACAAATTCTGGATTGGTGGGGAGGAACAGATCGAGGATCTTGAGCGTCGCTTGGTCGAAGAAATGCAAATCGAGAACCAAGCCCATCATGAAGACCAAATGATGCCTGTTTCGGGAAATGGCTTAAGTGCGTTCTTGCAGCCTCAAGTTATGGAGACCGATGGCGATGCAATCGACCCGGCACTGTCTGGCATGTGAGGACCTTAGCAGGGAGTCAAGTCGTTCGCGCGTAGATACCCTTTGAGCGTTGATTAATACTACAATGTCGCTTTTCCATGTTTGTGAAATTTTGTGTGAGTGTCATGCAAAAGAATATGCTTCCAACCGAGAGTGTTGCACGGTCAACGGGAAATGATGCTCGATGCACAGTCGCACATTATGTAGCCGATTACATGCATCGTGTGCTATCTTTACCACGTGCATATGCGAAGCGCCGATTGATGTGAATGGGTCGGGTCCCACTTGTTGCAGGGACCACTGACGATGCGGGGGTTTCGCTTTCTCGAAGTTTTGCGTGGGCTGGCACGAGACACCTTGCTTGCACACACTCTTCCTCAATTTGGCCTGACAAACACGACTACACGCATCACGAGTCTCCTTTGCAAGCGAACATTCACGTCTGGGGTCTCTGCGAGTAAACTTAGGCCCTCCATTTTACCGTACGACTTGAGCGGCGCATTGACTCACCGCTCAGCGGGCCCTCTCGACTTCACTACTTCGAATATTTGGAAAGAGCAGGAGGCCATGTCTCAGTAAAATGCCTTAGAAGAGGCGCTGTAAAAAAGTCACGATGTCGTAACATTGGAAGATCACACAAGGAACACACACGAATACCAAGAACAATACACCCGCACAAACATGGACACCCAGGTCGAGAATGCGATCGACATCGCGTTCAACCCGGCCACGGACAACAACCTCAAGGCTCAGGCCTACAACTTTATCGATCAGCTGCGCCAGGATCCGAATGGCTGGCAAGTCTGCCTTACGCTCTTCGTGCGCCCCACAGCTCCTTCAGAAGTTGTCCGGGTAGTCTCGCTGGAGATCTTGAACAATGCGGTGCAGACACAGCAGCTGGATCAGCAAAGTCAAGTGTACATCCGCGATAGCCTGATGGGTTATGTCCGCCAGCGCTACGCCACTGGCTCGCAAGAGGTGGACAGCGCCAGCATCCAGAACAAACTCACTCAGACTTTCACCTACCTCTTCACCTACTTGTACCCTTCAGAATGGACGAGCTTCTTCGACGACTTCAGAACACTCGCAGGCGAGGGCTCGAACATCGGCACCGCCAACCCGCCTGCCACGATCCTCTACCTTCGTATTGTCGGTAGCGTTCACGACGAGATTGCCGACCAGCTCATTCCACGCACGCCCGAGGAGCAAAAGCGCAGCACTGAGCTGAAGGACCTTGTGCGCGCAAGAGATGTCAACAAGATTGCAGCTACATGGCAGGAAATTTTGTCCAGATGGCAGGAAATCGACCTTGGTATTGTGGAGGCTTGCCTTAGGACCGTCGCGAAGTGGGTTAGCTGGATCGACATCTGGTTGGTGATTAACCAGGGTATTCAAACCGCTCTTCTGCAACTAGCAGGCCAGCAGGGTAGCCATGGTGCCGACAGTAAAGAGGCCAGGGCGAGAGATGCGGCGATTGACACTTTCACGGAGACAGTTGGCAAGAAGATGGGTGCGGGAGACAAGATCGAGCTCATCCGATACCTGAACTTGGGCACGATTGTCGAACAGCTGATCGCAAGTCCGGCGCTGTCAGAACTTCGCACGACACCCAACTACGACACCGATCTTGCCGAGACTGTCGCAAAGCTCGTCAACAACGTCATGTTTGACATTGTGAAGGTTCTAGACACCGACTCTGTCGACGCAGAAACTCGCTCGAAAGCGGACGTTGAAGTACAAAACTTCATGCCGTGCCTGCTTCGCTTCTTCTCCGACGAATACGACGAGATTTGCTCGGCGGTCATCCCTTCTCTCACAGATCTACTCACAATGTTTAGAAAATTCGTCAAATCAAAAGGTGGGCTTCCCAGCCACTACAGCGCCATGCTCCCGGCAATCCTTGAACCTATCATTTCGAAGATGAAGTACGATGAGACTGCATCGTGGGGCGAAGAAGACGAGGCGACCGATGAGGCAGAGTTTCAAGAGCTGAGGAAGCGTCTGCACGTACTTCAGCAGACCGTCGCTGCCGTTGACGAAACTCTGGTCATCGAAATGCTCAGCAAGGTCATTGGCGAGACTCTCAGCCGCGTGGAAACTGCCGACAAGCCAAACTGGCGAGACCTCGACCTTGCGCTGCATGAGATGTTCCTCTTTGGTGAATTGACCGTCAAGAACGGTGGCCTCTACGCCAAGAGCGTGCCTTCATCTGTGGCTTCGCAAAGACTGGTCGAGATGATGGACAAGATGGTCAACTCTGGACTTGCGTCATACCCCCATCCGGCGATCCAACTTCAGTACATGGAGACCTGCGTTCGCTACGTTCAGTACTTTGAGCAGAACCCTGGTCTGATCCACAAAGTGCTTGAGAGCTTTGTCTCGTTCGTCCACAGCGACCATGTGAAGGTCCGGTTACGCTCTTGGTACCTCTTCCAGCGTTTCGTTCGTCATCTGCGAAACCAACTGGGAGACGTCGCACAGACCATTATCCAGGCTATCGGCGACTTGCTCAAGATCAAGGCCGAGCTACCTGTTGATCGGGACGAAGAGGATATGTCTAGCGATGAGAACGACCAATCTCCAGATACCATTTTCTCAAGCCAACTATACCTGTTTGAAGCTGTCGGCTGCGCTGCTTCTGCTCACGCCGTTCCCGCGGAGACCAAGGTACAAGTCGCGAGCTATGTCGTCAACCCCCTAGTGGCCGACTTGAGCAACAGCGTCGTTGCTGCAAAGAACGGCGACGAGCGTGCAGCACTGCAAGTGCACCACATCATCATGGCTTTCGGAACTCTCGCCAGTGGCTTCTCGGACTGGACACCGGGTCAGAAATCTGGCGGGCCTCCGGACAGCGCAGTTTCGGATGTGTTCGGGCAGGCAAGCGAGGGCGTGCTCGCCGCGGTTGGAGAGCTGAAGGACTCCCTGGACATTCGCACAGCAGCAAGGCACTCCTTCTCGCGCTTCATGGGTGTCCTCGGATCTCGTATTCTCCCTCAATTGCCTCGCTGGATTGAAGGTCTACTTTCATCTGCATCTTCCAACGACGAGATGGCCATGTTCCTGAGGTTGCTCGTGCAGGTAGTGTATGGCTTCAAGGCTGAGATCTTCGACATCCTTGACCAGCTCCTCTCTCCGCTCTTGCAGAAAGTTTTCGCTGGTATGTCTGCGCCTGTCTCAGGAACAGACGACAACATTCAGCTCAAGGAGTTGAAGCTACAATACCTGAACTTCATCCTCGTCATCCTCAGCCACGAGCTGGGTTCTGTCCTCGTCAGCCCGACCAATCAGGGCTCTTTCAACGATTTCTTGAGCACAATCACACACTTTTCTTGCGATCCTACAGATCCGCCCACTGCCCGCCTCGCCCTTGCAGTCCTCACGCGCATGACCACCATCTGGGGAGGCCCCGACGTGGCACCGGCATCCACCGAGCCTCCCAATCCAGCACTTCCCGGCTTCGATACCTTCGCTCTTTCGACCTTTGCGCCCTTGCCGTGGGCTCTCATTTCGGCTTCTGGCTTCAGTGCGCGTGACGCGCAGATGAGGAGTGTGCTGCAGGAAGCTGCAGCTCTGCAGTGGACCATCCTCCGTAAGACCGGCAACGTCTACCGCGAGCAGCTGCAAACAGAGTTGCGAAACCTCGGCGCCGCTGAGCCCGGCGTGCTCGAGTTCGTCAAGCACGCGGAGAGTGACGACCTCCTGGCGTTCAAAAAGTTCTTCGCGGGATTCGTGCAAGGCGCTAAGGGTTAAGAAATCACATCGGGCGTGGTTTGTAAGCATAAGTCGCGGCGGATTCTGGCAAGAAACGTTTTATCGTGAAGCGGGTTGGCTTGATGTGCTTTGCTTTTGCTTGCATTTGGCGTATATAGACGCGGAGGAAAGAGAGTAGGTAGGTGCCGATACCCCCAGTACGAAAAAAGTTATCAATAATGAATTTGATGTCTCCGGTGGGAAGTTTGAAGCCACCAAAAGCAAGGCCTGTCGCTATGCAATTCCAGGTACGTTTATCCATAGATGTGTCCGAGACGTGTGAATTACTGCAAAGGCAGGCATTCTCTCGCTTGCTTGCGCCACGCGGCGTCTCCATGCAGGATGCAGCGGTCATGTACAGCACTTCCCTCGTTCCATTCGTTCGCTTAGAGCCAGCGCCTTTAGCCATTGTATTCAATATTCACTGACCTTGCTCGAGCAGGAGGAAAGCATTCACATCCGTCGACGCTCAGCCCTCTGTTGATCCAGCTGTCATGTTTTCCCTCGTTGGCCGGGTGCCTGGTTCCCTAGAGTGCGACCTACGGGTCGTTACAGCGGTCCGCGTTTGTCGTTTCTTTCGTGCATCGCCGCCTGATTCATGCTGCTGCGCCTCGCGTGCGTCTTGCGCATCCAGCTGTGACGTTCCCGCCTATTCACTTGCCGCTGTCGCTGTCTCGGGACTCTGAACACGTGAATTCGACTGTCGTTGTATAACGCTGACAGTGAGTAGCTAAGAATTCCTTGACAACAACCGCCGCGATTTCGAACATCTCACAGGACCTGTCGACAACCATGCCGGCCCAAGTGGGGACTGTCGGACTACAGTCGTCCTCATCCATAACACGAAGCCTTCTGTCCGTTGCGACCAGTCTTTGTGAACGCGGTTCTCATCTGCCAGGCTTGCACATCGTTGGCCCTAAGCGTGCCTTGAAAAACGGCATTGCCGTGATTTCGCAAGCTAGCAGCAACCTCAACACTATCACCACGATCCTCTGCGGCTTCGGCTCCCTCGGCATAGGATTCTACCTCTATGTCTGGAAGAGTGTTCATGTTCGCGAGGCCGTCAAATGGCTCGGATCGAAGTTCACCGCGAGCGTCTCCATTGCGTCAACACACCCACTCAACAAAGACATTCTGGTTTATCTCGAACAGACAGGCCTCAATCGTAGCGCAACGTCGCTAGCATTGGTGAACCCGAACGCACCACAATCGATCCACGAACTTTTGCCTACGTTTCACCACACCGCCTACTCGCTGCACACAAAGCGCGAGAAGAGCAAGCCGGAATCAGACTCTGAAGACCCAGAAGTGCTGGAATATGTGCCAACTTGCGGCTCGTACGTTTTCTGGCACAACGGCAACCGCATGTCTGTGAACCGGCGCGAAGAGGTCAATGGCTACTACCGCGATGACGGTAAATTCGTCCGCACGCAGAATGGCCCGACGGATCTTTCGCGTGGGCAGACGCTCACAATCACCTGCTGGTCGCTGGGTACTGGTGTCAAGCCTATCAAAGACTTTCTGGAACACGTGCGGCAGGCGAGCAAGCCGTCGAAAGTCAACACCACGACCATTTTCCGTGCTTCGTGCATCAGGGATTCCCAGAAATTCAATTGGGATAGTGGTGTCACTCGGCCGGCTAGGAAGGTGGACAGTATCGCTCTCGAGGGGTGGAAAAAGAAATCGCTCTTGAAGGAGTGCACGAGATACTTTTCGAAAGAGGACGAAGAGTTCCACGCTTCCAGAGGTTCGACCCGAGAATCCGTATCCAATTCAATTCGTGTGACAGCAGAATACTAACATATCCATTTCAACTAGGCATACCCTACCGCCGCGGGCTGCTCTTCTACGGCCCTCCCGGAACAGGGAAGACGTCGTTTACAGTCGCTCTCGCAGGCCATTTCAAAGTAAACGTCTACATGATCAGCATGAGCGATGATGCGCTCAATGATCGCGGTCTAGGGAAGCTCTTCGACTCCCTGCCGCGCCGCTGCATTGTGCTGCTCGAAGACATCGACTCAAGCGGCATCGACCGCGAGCCTCAAACGATTCGGATTCCATCGAGGCCCATACCCCACAAGGATCCGAACGCTCCTGTCGTGAACAGCTCAGTAAAAACCGTCGTCGTCGGCTGCACTCTCAGCGGCCTGCTGAACGTCCTCGACGGGCCAGCGTCCGTCGACGGCCGCCTCGTCGTCATGACCTCCAACTCACCCGATGCGCTCGACGCCGCGCTCCTCCGCCCCGGCCGCATCGACAGCAAGATCCTGTTCGGCTACACGAACCACGAGATCTCAAGCCAGCTCTTCAAGCACATCTTCGTCAAGAGCGCCGACGAAATTCGCGCGCACAGCGAAGGCCTGGACGCGAACGACGACCACGAGTCCGCCCCCTGGCCCTCCGCCGACACCATCGACCTCATGGCCGACAACTTCGCATCCAGCGTCCCAGAGACCAGGATAAGCCCCGCGGAAGTCCAGGGCTACCTCATGCGCCACCGCGATGACCCGCACGCGGCTCTGCAGAACGCGCTCGCCTGGGCGCAGGAGATCGTCGACGTCAAAGAAAAGGGCAAGAACGTCGCATCGTTCGACAACGAGATCAAGCGCGGCGGCGCGGTCTTCGGTCGTGCGTCCCCTGCGCCGCCGCCGCCGCCGCCGCCGCCGTACGGGAATACCGCCTCGTATTCCGCGGGAGTGTTCGGGATGGCGGTCCCTCCAAACTTCGGCGCGCTGAACAGAAGCATTCAGGCGAACGATGCTGACTCTGACGCGGGCGGAGTCAATGGTGAGACGCGTCGTGGTGGGCCGGTAGAGATGAACGGCGGCGCGGAAGAAGAAATAAATAGGAAGCCGTAGGACAGTCAATAAGAACGCGGAAGAAGTATGATCTGAAGTCGAGACTCTCAGTGGCCCATGATGGGATGCTCGGGACGACATGCGGTACCGCACCATCAAGTCGCACCATCAAGTCGAAAATATACTGTGAGATTGGAAAATTGCAAAGGCCAACTGACAAGCGTTTCAGGCGGCCGGCTCAGACAAGGCCAACCGTTCCATACCTTTACACGATTATAAGATAGAAAAGAGACACTCGAAATGGGAAACTCCGCGAACCCCATGCTCCGCCCATGCAATCAATCCAGACATGTCGACAAAAATCCCACTGCACGTCAAGGCCCGCATCATCCTCTCGTCTACGCAGCCTTCTTGCCCTTCTTCTCGATCTTCCTTCTCTTGTCACGCAGCCTCTCGGCCTCCTCGTCCTTGCGCGCGTTCGAGTACACCATCTTCTCGTACATCTTGCGCTTGCGGCGCGGCGCCATCATCTTGCGGCGCTCCAGGTCTTCCTCGGCCTCGCGCTCCGCGCGGCTGCGCTTGTCCTTCGCGGCCGCGACCTTCTCCTTCGCCGTCGGGGCCTTGGCGGGCGCGACCTTCTGGCCGCGGGCCTCGGCCTCGAGCTCGGCCTGGTGCGCGTCGGCGGCGGACTTGGAGTCCGCGGCGGCGTCTTCGTCCTCGTCGCCGGAGAAACCGCCGAACTCGTCGTCGTCCTCTTCGGCCTCGTCGGACTCGTCGGCCTCGTCGGACTCGTCGTCGGAGCCGGCGAGGTTGACGTCCATGCCCTCGCCTTGCTCGATGGCGGCCATGTCGTCCTCGAGCTCGGCGGTCTCCTCGTCGCCGCGCACGCCAGCGACCTCCTCGCCTTCGCTGCCGGAGTCGTCCTCGTCCTCGGCAGCAGCGGCCTCGGCTTCGCCTTCCAGCTCCTGCTCCTCGAGAGACTTGGTCGGGTCGTACTCGCCCTTCTTGGGCTTGACCCAAGGGCTAAGGTGAGGAGGGAGGGTGGCGCCAGGCGCGTAGAGATCGGGACGCTGCAGTTGGCCGGCGTTGATGGAGTCCCAGACCCACTGGGGCTGGACGTAGGTGCGGCCAGGAACGCGCTCGTTGGCCTTGCGGGCAGCAGCTGCGTCCTCGTCGTCGTCTTCGGGTGCCGGGACGGGGATGTCGGGGCGGTCGACGATTTGGTGGGTGATGCGCGGGTCGGACTCGTCGCAGTATGCGCCCTCGCCGAGAGTGATGTTCCAGCCGACACGGCGGCAGCCGAAAGCCTTGAGGAGAAATTCGAGGGAGTGGCGGGGAGTCTCGCGGGAGAGGAAGAAGGTGAATGGCTCGAAGAGTTTGCCGGCAACTTGCGAGTCGGCAGTGAGGGAAGGCTGCTGGAGGGCGTTGGCGTTGGGGTCTATTGAGGCGAATTGGTCGAGGGCTGCGAGAGGCGTCTCAGTGGTCTCGCCGTCGGCGGTCGTCTCGACGACAGAAGTCTCGGGCGCGGTTGCGTATGAGGATTGAGGCTCGCCGTTGTTCTCTGCTTCCAAAAGTCTGTCCGCCTCCGCCTGCGCCTTCTCGTTTGCACCTGTGTCCATAAGGCTACCAGCCTCTGCCTGTGCCTCAAGCTGCTGTCCCTCCAGCTGGAAAGCGTTCAATTCTCCACCCTGCTCCTCGCTCTTAAGGTCAAATCTAGGAGGGTACACCAGGCCGATGCTGGAATATAATCTGTAGTTGACGAAGCTGAGGAGTGTGGCGTAGAACTCGACGAAGGTGGCCATGATTCTGAAATCGACGTCCGGGCCAGCAGTCTGCACGAACTTGTAGGGAACCAGCCAAAGAATGTCCTGACCCTGGATGGTGGCCTGGTAGTAGATACCCTTGATACTCAAGAAACTCTTCCTCATGGCGTGTGTCCTGATCAAGAAATGCTCAAACTCCATGGTCAGGCGCTGACATCTGGCGATCATCTTCGGCGGCACATTCTGGTTACCAGGCAGGTTGGCGAAAAGGAAAAGCATGCTGAGCGCATCGTCCAGATCTCTGAGCGCATCCACGAAGGTTGGGTAGCGCTCCTTGATGATGTGGTCCAGCTTGAGCTTGGGTGTCAGGTTCTTCTCGAATCGCGCGGCATCGCCAACATCGTTGCGGCCGAGGGCCTTGCTAATCTTCTTCGCGAGAGCCTTCTGATCGCGGAACTTTGCCAGCAGCGGCTCGTGCAGCAGGTATTGGATGTCCTTTGTGTAGTAGAAGGTGGTGGAGGCAGTGGAAGACTTGTTCACGCGCTTCTTGTTGCGCGGCTCGCGCGGGTAGATTCCTTTGAAAATACATAGTCGGCGGAAATCTGGGAGGGAGAGCTGCAGTTTGCGGACCGCCTGCGAGCGGGTCATGTAGTTTTTGGCATTGCCGGCGGTGCCTGTGATATGTGTTAGCAGGGAAGTGGTCGCCGAGGTGTCGTGAACACGTACCCTTCTTCTTGATCCTCGCCATGGCTGCGGTGGTGTGGCAGAGGGTGTTGGTGAGGTGTCGTGGTGGTGTGGTGGTGGCACCCGGCCTCGCGCGCGAAAAAGTCCAGAGTCCAAAAAAAATCCGGGGAAGCAGCGAGCGATCGGCCCTGGCGCTGCGAGATGGAAGCTCGGCGGTCGGCGGTCGGCGGTCGGCGGTCGGGGCTTGCGCGACGTCAGGCCGACTGTGAACTGGACAGCGCGGGCACTTCGTCTGGCCGTTGTGTACAATCCCGCGACCTGGATGGGCACCTCACTGCACGCACGACGCATTGCACGCACCGGTGATCTCTCGACGGAACGATGATATCGGCGACTCCCTTGCCATGAACGCCCTCGCCCAGCTCTACAATGAGCACCCGAAACCAATCCTCTTCACTTCGGCGGTCGCACTCCGTCTCCTGTTAGCGATTGCCTTTCCAGCATTGCCGGACTTGCTCACGTTGCGTGCCGAGATATCAACACCCGTGAACAGCTTCAAAAGGTGTATGTAGAAGGGATCGAGGACAAGCAGCCACAATGGCTAAGCAGAAGTACAGGAGCTGAGATCGATGTGCAGTGCAGGAAGGTCTCTTCCTTTACGAGCGGGGCTTAGATCCCTATGATGGCGGCATATTCTACCAGGTCAGGACAGGCAATCCGTATAAATGTATAAGACACTTTCGACTGATATCTATCGCAAGGCGCCATTGCTGCTACCGTTGTTCTCACTTTTGCCTTCGCCTGCAACCTTCTTTGGTCGCATAGTCAGCGTTGCACTATACACCGTGCTGGACGTCCTATCTGCGGATTGCCTTTATGAGATTGCGGCCTCTGGAGTTGCGGGAGTCTCGAGCGTGTACGCCTCACCACGTAGGAAGGATGGCTGGAAACCGGTCTCTGTGGCGGCTGTGTATCTGTTCAACCCCTTCACATTGTTGACCTGCCTCGCTCGCCCGACAACCGTCTTCACGACATGCTTCATTCTGCTGAGCATTAGACAAGCAACTCAGGCCAAAGCAAACGCAACCGCCTTTGCTCTGGCAATTGCAAGCTACTCCAGCCTGCATCCGCTGCTGCTCCTCCCACCCATCGGTCTCCTCTGCTACGACCAATCCTGCAAAGCACCGCAACAGCCTTCCAAAGATGGCGGAAGATCTGGAAAGCAAGCCACCACCTCAACAACCAAACCAACCCCTCTCTCCTTCACCACAATCTTCCTCACTCCCTTCCTCCTCACCCTCCTCCTCCTCCTAACCCTCTCCCGCCTCCTCCTCCCCTCCTCTACTTTCCTCTCAACCCTCTACCTAACCCCCCTCTCCCTCCCCGACCTCACGCCCAACCCAGGCCTGTGGTGGTACTTCTTCACAGAGATGTTCGACGCCTTCCGCGCATTCTTCCTCGGCGTCTTCTGGCTGCACATGCTCGCGTACAGCGCGCCGTTCACCATCCGCCTGCGCAAGCAGCCCCTCGCCGCCATCGTCGCCATGCAGGGCGTGCTGGCCATCTTCCAGCCGTACGCGAACGTCGGCGACGTCGGCGCCTGGCTCGCGGCGACCTGTCTCATGAGCCATTTGTTCCCCAGTAAATCCCCCCTCCCTCCCCTTGCCCATCGCACACGCACGAATGCTAACCGCAGACCGACAGTCACCTCCACGCACCGCTACCCGTTCCCGGCCCTCGCGGCGCTGCTGTACGCGTCGCTGCTCGGCCCGGCCTTCCACCACTTGTGGCTGTACGCCGGCAGCGGCAACGCGAATTTCTTCTACGCCATCTCGCTCGTGTGGGCGCTGGCGCTGCTGATTCTGGAGACGGATTTCGTGTACGCTTGCTTGAGGGATGAGTGGGAGGTGGAGCGGCCTGGTGTGAAGGGGAGGGTGGCGAGGCAGGTTTGATGTTTCGGGGGACTGGAATTTGGAGAGGGTGGGTGGGTGGGAGTGGTTGATGGCGATACTTGCATGATGGGGGCGAGGCGGGACGGTGCTGGATGATAGGAGATATCTGGGGTGGCGTGAGAGAAGCTGGGGTGCATTTGCAGCGATGTTGTTCACAGCGAGCAATTTGGTAGAGCGCAAAGGAAATTACCAAGTATCCATGTGATTTAACACGCGGTTTCGTTATGTACAGACCTGCTCGCTCTCCGCATGATCCGAACCGAGCCAGACCGACACAATCATTCGTGAAGTCATCCATTCAACCCGTCCGTCAACTCCACGCTCATCATCGTTCGCAGTACCTCGAACAGCCTCCAACACCACTAGACGACAACGACGCAGATACAGCCTCTTTCCAATCCAATCGTTTCCACAATCCTGAGATCGATATCAAAAACGATACAAACCAAGCGCCGAATCAAAAGCAAAGTGACCACCACTCCAGCCTCACGACAGGGCCAGGATCAGGTGAAAACGCTCTTCTCCGCCTGCAGCGCCAGGAACGTCTCCTCGTCGTGGCCCGGGACGACACGCCCGCGCGTCAGTCGCTGCAGGTGCTTCAGGCGCTGCGTGCTCCGGAACCTGCCAAGTGATATCAGAACAATCAATCTAGAACAAACTCGTGAGAAGGAGAGCTTACCAAGCAGGGTGGTCGCGCGCGAGCCAGCCTTGCGGGATGCCGTCGCGCCACTGCGTACAACCGTCAGAGCCTATCGTTCTTGCCAGCGTTTGGTTTCTTATGATACTCACATTCTCGATCACGTGGCAGTGGTCGCTGATGAAGAAGATAGTGCCGCTCTCCGGCAGGTTGATCTGCATGCCGATGAGGCCGTCGGTGTGGCCGGGGAGGTGGTGCAGCGTGATGCCCTGGCAGAAGTCGAAGCTGCGCTCGTCGAAGGTCTTCCAGTTCCTGTCCGTTCGATCCTCCGTCAGCCCATGCCATGCCATGCCATCTCCACCGCCCAAAGCAAGGAAACGGCGGCACCTACAGATCCAGCTTCAGATAATGCTTCAGATAAACCCCGACATCCGCCCCCGTCGCCACGCTCCAAAACGCGCTCCGCAGCTCCAAATCATGCACCCAGATCTCCACGTCCTTCCTATCCAAAAACAAATCCAACCCCCCCGCGTGATCAAGGTGCAAATGGCCGATGATGATCTTCTTGACGTCCTCGACGCGGTGGCCCGTGGCCTCGATCTGGGCGTCCAGCTCGTGCTTCGCCTCGTAGCGGACGCGCGTGAAGACGTCCGACAGCTGCGGGCCCCAGACGGCCGGGTAGTCCTTGCCGGAGCCCGTCTCCCACAGGATGAGGCCCTCGTGCGGGTGCTCGACGAGCACGCAGTACATGGGCATCTGGCGGCGCTTGTTGGCGAAGGAGCGCGAGGCGTTGGAGGCGAGCGAGGTGTTGCCGCCGCGCACGACGAAGCCCTCGTCGCATTCAAGCCAGCCGACTTCGAGGAGCCACATTTTGGTGCCGGGCGGGCAGACGTTGGAGACGTTGGCGGGCACGGCGCCGGTGGCGAGCTGGTGGGCTATGGCGGGGGAGGCCATGGTTGGGGTGGGTTTGAGAGATGTATGGTTTGTAGAGGTTTATTGTAGATGATATCTTTGGTTCTATCGAGGAGGTGTAGTTATTTAGTATTGTACTGCGCTCCGCAAGTTGATTGTGGAGGTCGTGGAGAAGGGCATCTTCGTGAAGGCCCGCACGCCAGAGGCGATCCTGATGAAAGCGTGCTGGATCGTCTTCCCAGTGCCGAACAAGCGGTTGCCATTGAGCGGGCAGGCAGGCCGTATGCGGTAGTTCCTTTCGTGCTCGGCTTCGGTGACCTCACAGCGGCGTTGCCAGAGGTGAGGGGAAAGCTGGAGCCGGAGCGCTGGCTGGAGAGCTGTGGTTGTGTAGGTCTGGCGTCGAGCTCGAGGTACCCACGTACCGCCCGCCGCAGACCCTCCCGTCGATTGCGGCTGCGGGGATTTTCCAGTATGCGTCGCGCGAGTGCCGTGGTACCGAGTCGCTGCAAGGCCTGTCTGTCGTGCTTGATATAGCTGGCGCGCACGCAGGTCCTGCCGCCGCCTGGCCTCACCCGCGAGGCCTGCTTGGCCTGCCACGCCGTCTCCACCCCAGCATGTGGCTGCCTACGGTAAGGGTACATACAGTACCTCCAACATCGTCCCCACCGCCGCGG
This sequence comes from Cladosporium halotolerans, assembly GCF_011745625.1. NCBI lineage: Eukaryota > Fungi > Ascomycota > Dothideomycetes > Cladosporiales > Cladosporiaceae > Cladosporium > Cladosporium halotolerans. The sequence continues at coordinate 188,308 of NW_027191486.1, forward strand.
ACGAGTCGAGCCGCACGAGCGCACCAGACAGGAAGAACGGCGTGGACGGGCAGCAGGACAGGCGGCGGCGGTGGAGTCGCAGGCTCTGCCCAGGCGGCACAGGGTCAGCTCGGGGCTCGCAGGCGCACACGCGGTGGGTGCACGCGCGCAGTTGACGAATGCGATGGTTCGGGGCGATGGCCAGACGCCGCGTCGTCTCCGTAGCGTGGGGGTTGCCCGATCGCTGGGAGGCGATGTGAGAGATCGCCTGCCTCGACTCGTCGCGCGCTGCAGCCAGCGCCCACGCCACGGGTGCGTTCCTGGCACCCAGCGGCCAATGGCGCGGTCATATCAGCATTTCAGCGCGCGCCGTCCAAGCTGTCGTCGCCGCGATCTGCGCGCCCGGTGGTGGCAGACGTCGCCTCCGGAGCGCGGCCCATGGCCCACGGCCTGCTAGAGTGGCTGCTGGGTGGGCGTGGTGGGCTAGAGTGGCTGTTGGGTGGGCGTGGTGGGCTCTAGCACGCTGCTGACTCCATCATCCATGCCAGAGACCAGACACACCACCAGTAGCGAGTAGTGGCCAGCGCCCGCGCAGCCGCATCGCCGCGATCAGCAGTGCTGGCTGCGAGAGACGACCGCTGCACCGCTGCACCGCTGCACGGCCACACGGCCACACGGCCACACGGCGTATGCGGCTCGAGGCTCGCTGCCGGTCACAACCCGGTCGCCGTCTCCGTCGTGCTCCTCCACCGGCAGCTGCCCGCGCGCTGTACCTCGACGCCTGCGGGCGCCGACAGGTGTGGCATGTCAGGCGCAGACATGCATCAGGTAACTGTATCTCCAACACCTGCGATCGTCGGCCTCAACGCGGAAGGTGTCACACACAGGGCCGCCGGCATGGCGTGCATGGGCGGGTGTGGCGCGCCGGCCGCCTGGGAACGTGACCGTCATGCAGCCTCGACGCTAGGTAGGTAGGTAGGCAAGACACCTTGCCTTGCCTTGCCTTACCCTCCCACGCACGCGCGCCATCAAGCCCGGCGCAGGCCCGCAGACTACCTTAAGCTACTGACCTGCGACCCCGACTTGGACCCTCCTCGCCGCCGCCGCCGCCGCCGCCCCATGCACGTCACCCTCTCGTGCCTCTCAGCGCTGCCACCACCCTCGACGCCCGCCCTCGTGTTCGCACGCGCATGCTGCCTGCCGCGGTCGTGTGTCATCTTCCCGGACGCCATCGCCCCAAGCGCTCCACCTGCCTGCCGTTCCGGGCGCCGAGGGCGTGGGGAGCGCGACAAGTATCACGGGCCAAGACTTGTCGTCGGCCCTTGGGAGCGACGTCGACAGAGCCAGTCGCCCCGTTTGTGATGCGTAGTGCGCGGTGCGCAGTGCGCAGGGCGTGGTGCGCGATGTGCGGTGCGCGGTGCCGCCGTGCGAGGCTGAGGCCACGGCCAGGGCTACCTTACCTGGCGGCCAGGGCCACGGCCACTGCCAGGCAGGCGGGCATCGTCGTCGTCTGGTCGTCTGGCCTGCGTGACGCCTCGCTGGCTCGCTTTGACTTTGGCCTCTGCCAGCCTGCCAGCCTGCCAGCCTGCGCGCCAGTCTGCCTCCCGTTCTATATAAGGGATCCATCCCCAGCCCGTCGTCAGGTGAAGCCACGCCCTTTGCTCCTTCCCTCCGTCTGTGCCCGCGTGTCCCCCTTCCCGCTCGTTCCTTCCCTTGTGCGTGTCAGTCAGTGTGTCAGTCCGGCGTTCGACGGTGCTTGCCATTCCCGCCATGTTGGAGCTCGAGCCGCATCACTCCCACCACTCCCACCACCACCACCAGGACCACATGCCCGGCCTCCAGCTGTACGGCTCCCGCTGCAATCCCTATACCTTCCCCATCACCCGCATCCCTCGCCCGCTCTTCCTCGACGGCCTCCACTCCCGCCAGGGCAATGCCTTCTCGCGCGAACGCTTCCACGCCTGGGCGCAAGCCAGCATGCAACAGTCAGACGACAACGCCATCCAACCCCACCCTGCATGGCCGAGCGAGAGACTAAGAAAGCCCTTCGTAGCCACCGCCGCCTTCCCGGCCGACATCCCACGCCTGGTCGAGATCGAGTTTGCCGCCTTCCAGGACGAGCTCGTCAACCACCACCTGTCCTACCGCGACGGCTCCAACCCGGACCACACCAACCGCACCGTCGAGTTCTACAAGTCGTGCATGACGCACATGCGCACCAACTCTCTGCCTGCGGGGTCTGCCAACCACGGCGCCAGCTTCGTCCGTCGAGATAGCAAGGTCGATCTCGCCACGCCTGATTCGTCGACGGAAGGCTATCGTTTCCGCAAGGTCCTCGATCCGCAGACCGGGGAGATCATCGCTTTCGCCAAGTCAGAGATCACCACTCTCACGGATGACGATCATGCCTCGCCGCTGGACGTCGGCCACGAGTCCGAGCCTGAGATGAACAGGGCGTGGTTCGCGCTGAACGAGAAGCTGCATCGATCTTATTGCGGCTTCCGCAAGCATCTTTGTAAGTGAACTCTCATTCGCCACTTTTGTTTTGATCGATCGAAACAAACCAAAATGGACTCAGCTAACATCCTTCGCAGACTTCGGCATGCTCGCCACCCACCCCAGCTACCAGCACCGCGGCGCCGCCACAGCTCTGATGTCCGAACTTATCGCCGAAGCCGACGCTCTGGGCCTCGAGATTTACTGCGAAGCCACCCGCACCGGCCGTCCAATGTACGAGAAATATGGGTTCGTCCCTGTCGAAACGCTCAAATTTGATCCCGCCGCTTTCGGAAGGCACGATCTGGGAGTCGAAGTGCAGACCGTCATGATCAGGGGTGTTGGAGGCGTCTGGAACGGAAAGCGAATCTGAGGGGGAAAATGAGGAAGACCATCGATCGATGAAGTGCTAATGCCGCGTGGATTTAATTTTTCTTTGCTGCAAATCTGAAGTGTTGGTCGAATGACGGAGCGGGCGAGTCGAGAATTCCTCCTCGCCGATTTTGCTTTCTCAGACTGGGCGAATGCATTCTTTTCCTTACAGGGTCCGAGGACGCGACGGGAAGATCGAAAAGAAGGGAGACCGCTCCTCGACAAAAGCATACGGAAATCTGGGATCCGGACCGGGTGGACTTTTGATCAACTGCCGCTCTTCTAGTAGACTTACTCGTTCTTATACATATGCTTTAGTATAATTAAATGTGTAGAGTTTTAGACATCATTCCTTGCTCTTCCTGGTGCGGTGAGCGTGGATGAGCACGTGACCTGCAAGTTGTTTCGAAGACGGCGTACTCTAAGCCGACGTCCTGTCAGATTAACGGCCATGAAAACATGACGATGCACACGGCGACATCAAGCGGGTCAGGAAACCATCAGGTCGTCGCATTCTTACCATTTCTATAATTCCTTATCGAATTGACCCTGCAAAAGCAGCAATCACAAGAAATACTACAGTCACCACCTCCCTCAACCACCCCCCAAAACACCCGCCCCAATCGAACCCCCAACTCACTCCAAAAGAGAAACACCCCCAACCCCCCCGTCCCATCTCAACCCACCACCCCCGCCCCACACAACCTCCCCACCCACCCCCCCGCAACCCACCCCCTAACCCTCTTCCCCCAAACCCAAAACCCCACCACGGCCACATTATTCCCCGCCAGCACCGCCGTAAACACGCCCGCGACCACAACCGCATACCCGCTCCGCTCCACCCACTCGAGCAAATACAGCCCGAAGGCAAAGCTCACGACGCTCTTGCCGACGCACTGCGCGACGAGCAGCTCGCTCGCGCGCGCGCTCGGCAAGCCGTCGACCGCGTACGCCAGCGCGAACGCGAAGTAGAAGTAGCTGCTCCAGTCGACGAGCGCGACGCCCGCGAAGTAGCACGCCCAGTGCAGGCGGTGCTGCGCCGCGAGGCCGTAGAGGATCAGCCCCGCGGGCGCGAGGAGCGCGGCCGGCAGCAGCACGGGGAGCCGCATTTCGGCTTCGCGGATGGAGTTGTTGCGCCGGGTTAGGTGAGCGGCGAGCCGGTCGGAGCTGCTGGCGAGCGGGATCGCGAGCGCGTAGCCGATGATGTTGCCCAGGGCGATGAGGCCGGAGTTTTGCTGGGGGAGGGGGGTTAGTGTGGGTTGTGGGTGGTGGGTGTGTGTAGGAGGATTTGAGCGTACCTGGGCCCAGTTGTAGGGGGGCTGGATGATGAGGATGGGGAAGGTGTAGTTGAAGACGAGCGCGCCGAGGCCGATGTAGATGCCGTAGCTGGAGATGACCCAGAGGACGGAGGGGACGAGGAAGTACGCGAAGGAGCGCGCGGCGGTCATGAAGAACTGCTCTTCGTGGTCGATGCCGCTCCAGGGCTTGAGGGTTTGCAGGAATGTGCGGCGCGCCGGGACGGAGGGTTGCACTTCGACGTGGGCGGAGGAGGGGGCCGCGGGTTCTTTCTCGACTTCGTGCTCGCCGGAGGCGTCGGAGGCGCGGGAGGAGGGTTGGGGGGATGTTGGGGAGGGTTTGCGGCGGTAGGAGGTTTCTTCGACGAAGAAGAAGGCGAGGATTAGCAGGGCGCCGGCGAAGGCCACTTCGACGTAGAAGAAGAGACGCCAGCTGTAGCCACCCGCAAGCATGTAGCCGGCGTAGAGAGGGCCGGTGGAGCCCCAGCAGAGGGCGACAGTGTAGATTCCGAGTTTTGTACCACGTTCGTGCACTGGGGTGTTTCAGCGTTGTGTGGCGTGTGAGTTTGGTAGACGATCAACTTACGGAAAAAAATGTCGTTGACGAGCTGAACAGGTAGAGCTTCACAAATACCGCTTGACAGGGCTTGAATAATACGACAAGCCATCAGCGAGTTGAACGTATGACTCTGACTGCAACCGATCAGAGCAGCGAAGTAGATTACAAGCGTCCCCAGCATGACAGGTCGACGGCCGAACTTCATGTACATAGGTACTGTCACCAGAGTTCCAATGCCGTAGACCAAGGTCGGATATGAGATGAGCTGAGAAGCCGCAACTGGCGAGACATTGAGCTCGGCCGCGAATAGAGTGATGTAGACTGAGGGTCCCAGCAAAGCCGTATTGCTGAAGAAAGAGTAGAGCGCGCATATCACGAGGATCGAAGTCTTTTTCCACTTAGGCCATTGGAGGCTGCCTTTGTCAGATTGATTGCATCGTCTTCCGTGGACGGCAATCCACTCACGGATCATTTGGGTCTTCCGCCGGGACTGGGAAGAGTGCCTGTCCATAAGCAGTGTCGTCGCCTTCGGCGGCTGCGAGATTGACAGTGCCAGGGATATCTCCCTCTTTGGCATGACTGCAGATTGTCAATTACCTAACAATGCAGCAGACCGAACATGAACAGCTCACCTGTGCACCAAATGCGGCGCCATTGTAGATCTCAGCCCCAAGAAGGATTTATCACAAGGAGGAACAAAAAGAGCAGCAAACAAAATCAGCAGACAGCAGCAAGAGAAGCTAAGTACCTACTGTCCAGCGCACCCGGGAGGAGGTCCTCCATTTCTAAAAGAGAGCTGCCCTCACTCAATCACGGCGCCCCGAATCGCGCCCAACGTACTTGCCGGCATCGTAGAAAAAACGCCGCGAGGTCGCACGCCCGCTTGAGACAAGCCAGGGGCGGGCGTTCGCTTGCCTGCTTGCAGAGCCATGTGCGGCGCACGGCATGTTTGCAGCGTAACCTGCCTCTCGCCTGCATGCACCCTTCCACCGGCCTCCCGCTATCTGCGGGGAAAGAGAGAGTCTGCCACGACGATCGTCCGTCGGCAGAGAGTCCGCGAGGTGGGTTAGAGCGGAGAAGACAGCAGGGCGTCGTGAGGAGGAGTCGCAGTAGCAAGTGCCGGTGAACGCTAGCTCGAGGGGAAAGATGGAGACCCCGTGGGTGGGCAGAGGTCCGGCATGGGTTTGAGTGGCTGCTTGCCGGGGCCAACCCGGACGCCGACGAGGGAGGGCCGTCGTAGGCATTGCACCCTGCCACGCTTGCGGCATCCATCCACACGCGCGCGCGGCGTGCATGCAGCTGGCTCAGGCATGTCCGCGCGAGGGAGGATGGAAGGACGGAGAGGCTTTAGGCTGAAAATTGAAAGCCCGTCATCGCGGAGGCGCTGGGTTGGAGTGACGATCGGGCCGCTTTGAGGGCGAGCGCTGCCGGAGGATATTTTCCAGATGCCAGCTGAGATTAGGTTGCCCGATGGCTGTCCAATCGATGGGATGGGCGGGAATGGTCAATGCCACCGAGATAGCTGTGGCTGCAGAAGCGGAAGCACGCTTCGTCGTCAATGTGTATAGTCGCAACGCTTCCGGGCTGTTGGGTCAGAGGCGAGGGCAAGATCATACGCGACGGCTCCTGCACGTATCCTGCTATTTTGCCAGGCCTTGGATTCATCAACGACTAATGTACAAATCCTAACGTGGAGAATCTTTGCCGTCTCGCTACGGCTCACCGACTATAGCGCGCAAGGTCTGGCACACAACTCATGGCGATACGTTATTGTTCCGTCCGCGTCTGACCGAGGATAATTGAAGCCAAGGCGGTCAAACTCAACTGAGCAATCATAAAGAATTGGTTTGGCAGTTCCTCGTTATCAAAGCTGGCTTGTTGCTCCGCTTGGAGCCATGACGCATGTACATTTCATGACACAAGGTGGGAGCGCGCGTACGGCACTACTCTGGCTGACAGGCCTGCCCTAAGCTGTTCTGCATCGTTTTGCTGGCAACTCTCGGTTGGCTCGATCGCTTGTGATGGCTCGATCGCTTGTGACGATACAGACAAACGACGGGAGCTCAACGCGGCATGCACATACGCGCGTCCATCGACTTTGCATTTTCTCACCGTGTCTGACGATGCATATAAGAAGGGACACAGCACCCTTGAAACAAGAGCCTGCAAAACGTTCGTGCGATCGTTCATCTTACATGAAAGACCATGCCATGCAGGCCTCTATGCTAGTCTATGCGCTGCCTCGCTGAATACGACCGTCCAATGCAATAGAATGGCTCACGAAGGTGATAGTCTTCCATTTTACCTCTGGCCAGCCAGTCTCCGCTCCTGCACTTCCGTCAAAGCCCTGCTTCCACTGACGTATGCCACAACACCGACCAGACCCGCAACAGGCAGCGTCTGGAAGAGCGTCCAGCTATAGTAGTACAGGAAGAAGACGCCCTCCATCGCGACGACGCTTCCAAAGAAAAGTCCGTGAGCGACTGGGTTGGCGCCGAAGGCCTTACCAGCGTGATCGAGGTTTCCTCCGAGGCCGGCCCACAGGCCGAGAAGGGCGGGGAGGGTGAAAATTACGGCGAGCATGAAGACGCCGGAGACGATCACGGGCGGCGACTGTGCGTCGGCCTTGAAGATGTGCTTGATCTCGGGCTTGGATGTGTAGCGCTCGGGGGCGGGAGGGAGTGCGAGGGGGGTCGCAGTGTCGCGGGTGACCTCGAGGTCAAAGACATGCTTGCGGAGGGGAGTGGTGGAGCCGAAGGAGGCGAGAATGATTGATGCGCGAGCAGATTGGGAGGAGGTCAGGAATTGGAAGGGAAGGTCCTTCTGGGTCTAGGATGAGAGTCGATATTAGTAAAGTGATCCTTGGCCGGACCACGAATTCCAGCCCAATGTGACGCACCACTTCAACCTTGCCCTTGCCATTGTCCTTCAGACTGAACGGGAACGACTCCTCAAGACCCGTAGACGGATCGTGAAGTGTGAGGAAGGCCTGGTGAGGCTTCTTTCCAGTCTTGCCCTCCGTGGCAGTGAGAACAATCTTGAGGGTATCGGTTGCCGAGAGGGAAACGGCGGGAGAGAGTGCAGAGGTCAAAGAGAGCCTGCATCATCGTCAAAATTGTTGCCCGCCATCTTCATTTGCTTCCGTATACTGACTTCTCTTTGGCACCACCACCAACGCCCGCACCCTTCTCTTGAACTGTGAGCGTGGCATCTTCGAAGCCCCAGCTAGCACCATACGCAGCCGACGCAGCCGCCAGGATGGGAAGGGCGATTCCGCTGAAGATCCTCATTGTGAATTGACAAGCTGATCCGTTGTTGCGAACCAATTGTGACAGTTGTCGCAACGCAATGGTCAGGTCCGACTTTCGTGGAGCTTGGAGCTACGTCGTCTCACCTTCGAAAGCGGGAGCTAGCCACTAGCGCCCGAGGGGAGAATGTGAACGGACATTCGAGCAGTCGGCATGTGATACACTACTTTGAAGCCAACGTGTGACTGTCATGTCGATACATCATGCACGTATTGCTGACCGCGGTTGTTATTTGCCGGGGAATCACGCGCATTCCTGGCAGACCTAAACCTTTGTCACTTCGCGTCGGTCGCTCACTTTGATGGAAATTCATTCACACCTCTTGACCGGATTGGATATGTAGGACAGTCGGCGATGAGCGTCTATAAGGTTGTGCACGCATCAGCAATTCGAAATGTGCGTATTGATATAGCCGCATGTGCGCAGATGCCAGGTCGGCTTCGGTTTGCTGCCAACGAGGCAGAAATCCCAGAGCAAGACCCGATGTCACGTGAGTGCCCGTTTAGGAAAGCGCGGGCTCCACCTTGTCTTTCTCACGCGATGCTGCCTTCCTTCTTAACTTGACCTCAAGACCTCAGCCACCTAAACGGCGCTGCCATCGCCGCAGATCGACTGGGGCATATTGCACGTCTCACCTACATTGCTGGATTCGTTTCACGACTATATCGAGGCATACGCCTTGTCGCGCGTTGTTGATTTCCCCCTCGCACGTGACGGAGTTTTGTGGGTCAGCCGACTTTACTTTTCGACACCTCCGCCGCTGGACTTCTGGCAAACAACAACGCTGGTTGCCTTCCCTTAGGACCGGCGTCCATCGATGTCGGATTCGCAAATACCTAATCAGGCAATTTCAGTATTTCACTTCACTTCCCAGATCCCATCTGCCAAAATACGCAAGTATCGAATGGCTACCGGGAAAGGCATGGCTCCACAAGGGACTGCCATCAAAGAAGCGCTGCTGCCTTCACCCAACGGATCGATGCCAAAGCCTAGTTCAACGCATTCGGAAGAGCCACCTTCCAAAAAGCCAAGGCTTCGACTGAACGTCCGCAGACCAGCGACGAATGATGGAGACACGATTGCCGTGTCCAGACCCAAACGTGCATCTGTCACGCGTTCTCGATACTCCGAAGATGCCCCCGAAACCGACGAGGAGCCTGAGGTGGCGGAAGCCAAACAATCCCCAGCGGCCTCTTCCGGACTCTCGTCACTGGACTCTACAACGGTGTCTGTAAAGGAAGAGTCCGCCGGCAATAATGTCAAGCAGGGCGGCCACCGCGAGAGTTATGGTGATTTCATGTCCTACTACATCATGGATGGGGAAGACGCTGAAGAGCAGCCCAAGCCCAAGCCCAAGCCCAGAGGCCGACCAGCAAAGAGAAAGACTGTTGCCCACGACAAGCCACATCGTGAGGCTCGAGAGAAGGCCGTCGCAGCTCAGGCTCCGGTCCCTAGCGCAGACCGCAAGCCCGAGCCGCTGAGCCAACCTTCATCGTCTATGGCTCCACCGCAACAAAAACCTCGTCAGCGTTTGATGCAGCAACAGCTAGCTCCGCCGGTGTCCGTACCCGCGCCAGCACCGTCTTACCAAGGCACTAGTATGCAGACAAGGCCTCTACCTGCTACAAGGCCTCCGCAAGTGGCAAAGCCTGCAGCACCTCCTCTGACTCCTGCCATGGAAGAGATCACGGTAAAGTATCATGCTTCGGTGCCTGAAAAAGTGAAGAAGCTCGAGGCTTTGTCCATGGCGCTAGCGGGCTTTGCAGGCGTGCCAGCTGCCCCAAAGTCTCCACCGCCCGTCGTAAAAGGCAAGCAAAAGATTCCACAGCCCGTGAAGACGTCGTCTGACAGCGAACGTATGTATCTCAGCATCCCTGTCCCGTTCACTGATCATGGGCTAACGTCATGTATAGGTCAGGCACCTGTTGACAACTTTCTTGCGATGTTCGACGATGACGACAGCGATGGCAAAGACGACACGGCTGTCGAGTCCCAGTCTGAACGTGACGAGCCTCAGTTCCTCACAAACCCCGGCGAGCCCGATGGCCCTCTCACCTATGGCATCCAGTTTATTATGAACGCACTGAAGTCGTGGGCGGAGCAACGTGTTTCCCGAGCCATGCTGGCAAATGAGCAATCGTCCAAGTATCAGCCGCACAAACCGCTCGACATTAGCGATACCCCCGAAGGCCAGGCTATTGCGGCTTTTCGGGAAGTCGTGGAGTCCGGCTGTTTGCAGATCAACGTAGTGATGCCAGCAGAGCTTGCAAGCGCTGTCCGCCATCTCTATGGCCAGATTGATCACCTGATCAATTCGGGCAACAAGAACCAGTCGGACTCGTGGTTCTTCATGTCCTACAAAGCCCAAATCGACGCTCAAAAATCTCGGGTTGACAAATGGAAAGAGCAGCAGGTCTGGGTCCAGGAAGAGATCGCTCGTCAGCAACAGTTTGTTCAGTGGCCGATGATGCACATGGGTGGGCTTCCAATGGCCAATGGATACCCACCCAATTCGCACTTCGGGGACCAAGCCCATCGTTCCGCCGACCGCAGGCGTAGTGCGCCACATGAAGGGGCACAGTCACACAGTCGCCACATACCTCGCTCATCTTTACCTGCTGGCGCCGCTGGAAACACACCATATTCGGCTGAATCGCCGATGTCTTCTGAAGCGCGAGCTATCAATGCTGGACAAGAGAATCCCGAGCAGAACCAGTCAACGTACATGCCTAACTTGCTGCCTCGTTCTGGACAGACTATGAGGTTCTCCTTCGCACCCAGCAACGAAGCTGCCATCCAAGCTTTTGGCGCCGGAGCCTTTCCGGCTATCGGCCAGAAATCAGGCTCGAGCGTGCCCACTCGTGGCCCGACAAGCGCTTCGCCGTCCACGAAGGAAGCTGCTACGCCGACGCCGCCGACAGAGCGGCTCGTCCCTGGCGTCGAAGATGTCAGCGCTAGGACTGGACATGATCTTCGCGACAAGAGCAACACCGAAGCACATGGGCACCCAAGTCCTGCTCCGAGGGTGACATCAGGTTTCACGGCCGTCAACGCCCCGGCGAGGGCGCCCAAGCCTGAGGTTGAAGCCGTTATCGTCGACGACTGATCCGCTGCAACCTTTGTGAGGCACCTGGTCCTCGTTTGAGACGGTTTTCTGAGCTGGATCCTTTTCTTCTTCTTCTTCTTCTTCTTCTTCTTCTTCTTCTTTGGTACAGAAGTTACCCTAATTCTCTTGCATTGAATGGTGTTTTGAGCGAGCCAGCTCGAGCTAGCGATTGGCGTAATACTTGATAATGGGTTTTTCTTTCGACTTTCCTGCGGTTTCTTTTTCCAAGTCTCGCCGAAGCACTTCGGACGGCACAATGGGATAAACAAAAGCCGAGCGGTGCTGGTGAATCAGTCTTCAATCAAGGCCAACTATCGGAGGCTGAGCAAGCATTCGACGGGCATGTGCTTTTACCGGTGTAATTATATCAGTGTACGAGTAGTGAATGCCGCATTCCGGATGAGGACGCTCATGTTCCTGAAAAAAATTCTTTTCCATGTCCTCAAAAAGTGTGAATCGTCGTTAGGCTACTGGCTTACAGCACCTTGGATCTGTAGTATACCTAGTTGTGGAAGCCCGATACAAGGTGTGAAACTAGGTATACTACAGATCCAAGGTGCTGTAAGCCAGTAGCCTATGTTTGCCTGAGGCTTGCTAGGTCGGCTAAGCGACGTCACCTCTCGTGACCAAGCAGAGTCGGGCGTTGCGGGCCTTCTTAGAAGTATGGGCACGGCGCTGGGCGCCACGAGGCACTTGAAGCATGCTCGTCAATAATTATTATACGTGTTCCTGTAGCAGATAATAGGCATTGCCTGCGTCTCCCCCATCCAAGCACCGGAAAGCGGAAAGGGAAGATGCTCACGGCTTGGTATCGCTGATCCATATTGCAGACAAAGAAAATAACAAGGCTCTTCTGTCGCCCTCAAAACCCTTCTCTCCGTGTAAAGATGCTCCCTCCTCCACTGTGCGCTTAGCACTGACAGCCTCCCGCGCCCCCAGCGGTGCCCGCATCTTCTCTCCTGCCGAGGTCCACGCCGCCTGGCCTGCCTCCTGCGCCGCGCATTCCCCTCTGGCTGGCCTGCTCGATCGGCAGCTTCTTTGCGATCGCGGTGAACAGCTCCTTCACGTTCTCGGCGGTCTTCGCGGACGTCTCGAAGAAGAGCAGGTTGGCCTCTTTGGCGTAGGCCTCGGCATCGGCGACGGGCACGGCGCGCTTGTCGGGTTGCTCGGCGACGAGATCGGCTTTGTTTCCGGCGAGGGCGATGACAATATTCTCGTTGGCCTGGCGCTGCAGTTCCTTTACCCAGGCCTTGGCTTTGTCTAGTGAGCTCTGCGATAGTCGCATCAGTATGTAATTCCCTCGCTTTCTTGGCTCTTCCGGCTCCTTACAGCTTGCGTAATGTCGTAAACAACCACCGCGCAGTTTGCGTTTCTGTAGTACATGGGTGCCAGGGACTTGTAGCGCTCCTGGCCTGCTGTGTCCCAGATCTCGAACTTCACGGTCGTTTGGTCGTCGAGCGCAAGAGTTTGTGTGAGGAAAGCGGCGCCGATGGTGGATTCTCTGTAGTCATCGAATTGATCCTGCCCGGCGTGTTAGTGCCAGGTCATCCTGTGCATTCGGCGGCCTTGGGCGTCGTACCTTGACAAAGCGGAGGACCAGGGAACTCTTTCCGACGGCGGACTCGCCTTCCGTGTGTCAGCGTGAGAACTCCGAGGCTCATGCGCTATCTTCACACTCACCCAGCAGTACGAGCTTGAACTGCGCAAACCGGGCGCCGCCGGGGCGACCGCCTTGCTGCATGCGTTGGGCCATGATCGGGCCTCGAGTGTCGGGGTCGAGAGGATGTTATCTGGTCGGGCAAAATGCAGCGGATATCGTTGTATGCGATGGCTGGTTGGAGAGATTGTTTGCGGGGTGGTTTAGTCGTGGAGTTGGTTGGAGATAGTAATGCAGCAGCCTTGAAGCCACTGATTGCGCGTGGGCGTTGTCTCCAACGCCAGGGCAGCAGGTCGTGCGGGAAGCCCCGGCGCGCCCCCCAGCGGCATGACTTCACGTGCCGCTTGCGTGCCACAGCCACCACGATACGTCGCCCATCATTGATTTCTCCCCAAACCTAAATTATCTGGGCCGGCTAAGACCTGATTGTTGAGAAGAGAGTAATCTGATCATAACTAGGACGCAGACGACTGCGACCGCTTTGCCAAAATGAGTGCAACACTTCCCTTCAGGGATATCAACGTCCACGCCTCGCCCTCATACTACGCTTTCTCGTCGCCTTCCTCGCCTGACGCCCCTACCCTGGTTGTCGAGCGTCCTACAGGTGATATTCGCCTCAACGATGGCAAAATCACAGGAGGCCACAGGGTCTCCAATATCCCTGGCATTTTGGGCATTATCCACCTCAAGCTTGGTATGCTGCTAGAAGAGACAGGGATGCCGACGATCGGCTGACGAGATATCACAGACAGCTATATCATCACAATCGCGAAAGCCACTCCTGTTGGCCGGATCAAGGGGCACCAGATCTATCAAGTAACGGCGACGGAATTCTTGCCCCTTCGCGAGCGCCAAGTGCGCGACCCCGACGAGGACACTTACTTGACATACCTCAAGACCTTGCTGAAGAATGGACCGATGTACTTCTCGTACACCTTCGACATCACCAATAGCTTCCAAAGGCAATCTCAGCAGGACCCAAGGTCTCCTATGTGGGAAAGGGCCGATGACCGCTTCTACTGGAACAAGTTCATCAACACTTCGATGATCGACTTCAGATCTGGAAAGGGCTCTGGCAGAATTTCCACTGGAGCACAGCCTGCTATTGATCCGTACATTCTTCCTGTGATGTATGGTATGCTTCGCATCACCAACACATCCATCAAAGGGAACGCTATGGTTTTCCTTCTTATCACCAGGAGATCAAGGCACAGAACTGGCACCAGGTACATGTCTCGCGGTATCGACGAGGACGGACACGTCTCAAACTTCAACGAGACCGAGCAGGCTATCATCCTGAATGATTCTGGATCTCGTGGTCCGACAAGCTTCGCTGGCGATCAAGGATACACGAATGGGAAGCCCGTGGGAGGCTCTGAAACTCAAGTTCTGTCCTATGTGCAGACCCGTGGCAGTGTACCGTTGTACTGGGCTGAGATCAACACTCTCAAGTACACGCCCAAATTGCAGGTCCGTGGTGTACAGTCAGCAACATCTGCTGCAAAGAAGCACTTTGATGAGCAGATCAAGCTGTACGGCGAGAACTACATGGTCAACCTCGTGAATCAGAAGGGACGCGAGCAACAAGTCAAAGAGGCTTACGAGCAAATGGTCAAGCTTTTGCAGACCGACCCAGATGTTGAGAAGGAGTCCGACCGTAGGACAAGAGAGCAAGCGAAGATCATCGAGCCCGATCACCCCAAGGGCTGGTACGACCATCTTCACTACGTTTACTTCGATTTCCACAACGAGACTAAGGGTCTCAAGTGGCATCGTGCTCAGCTACTCCTCGACCATCTGAAGGACGGTCTGGTCGCTGGCGGATACTTCCACGGCATTGACATGCCTTCCGGCGGTATCGATGTCCGCAACAGACAGACTGCTGTTGTCAGAACCAACTGCATGGATTGCCTCGACCGTACCAATGTTGTACAGTCCATGCTTGGCCGCTGGACCTTGACGCGTATGCTCATCGATCTGGGCATGCTGCGCCCAGGCGAAAGCGCCCAGGATGACGCCTCCTTCGAAGTCCTCTTCCGCAACAAGTGGGCCGACAATGCCGATATTGTTTCGAAGACATACTCCGGTACTGGCGCGCTCAAGACTGATTTCACTCGTACCGGCAACAGGACCAAGGCGGGTGCGCTGCAGGACTTCAATCGCAGCGTGACGCGCTATTTCCAAAACAATTTCGCCGACGGCCCGCGACAGGACAGCTTTGACCTCTTCTTGGGTGCTTACAAGCCCGATTCTGCACCCCTTGGAGCACAGCATTTCGCCGACCGTCGTCCGCTGGCAGTGCAGTCTATGCCTTACATCCTGGGCATGTGCGTGTTCTTCGTCATTGTCAGCCTCGGCACAAACCGCATGCCTGACTCAACCGTATGGCCGCTCCGGCTGTTCACATTGACCTGTCTTGGAGTTGCCGGATACTCAGCCAAATTCATCTTGGGCCACGGCTCTCTCTATGTAAGTTCGACTTGCCGAAGAAACGTTTGCGGATTACTAACCCACCGCAGGTCAATTGGCCGAAACTCAATACCCCGCCGTGGGCCGTCGAAGCCTACGACGATGTTCTCACGAAGGCGCACAAAGATCCGGTTGTCGGTCCTTTCCTTGGCAACGGACGCACCGATACGGGTTATCTCGAAGAAGGCAAGAAGCGTCGCGAGTAGTCTACACAGCTTTAAATTTCCATTTGTTTCTTCTATAGATAGCAGTTTCTTTTAATCGTTGCCAGGCTTTCGGCTACCAATGCACGGCCTTTACAGATCGTCCAAAATATCTCGTTCGTTTTCACCACCCTCTCCAAGCCACCAAGAGAAAAGCTTGCCATATTGCTCAGCAATCGGGAAGCCCGCGATCAGATCGCCAAAAATCTCATCAAACTCTTCCGGCTCGCCGCCGTTCCCAGCGAATTCCAACAGCCGCTGGATGATGTACACTTCATGCGCACAAGTTGACTCAAATAGTGACCTGAGCTGCCATCGCGCGTCAGGAATGCCGTCGACCGGGCTGTATGACCCCAGCATTCGTGCCATGCCCTGTCCTGTAGGCAGTGGGATGTAGCGGACGCCGTAAGGGCACTGCAAGTGAGGGAACGAGATCTTGCAATGCGGGAAGCCCAGACTCTCTACTCTGATTAAGGCGGGAGGAGTGGCGGCCCAAGCGCTGCAAAGGAACGGGGACGTATCGCAGTTGAGTGTGAAGATCGAGGCATTGTTGGCCGGCGGCGAGAGATAGTATTTCTCAGTGACTTCGTCAAAAGCCGCGTCGAAGCGCGTGCATTCTTCAGCGGACGAGCACGTCTGGTTGCCGGTAATGTAAATCCAGATATGACGGTGGTCCTTCTTCATGAAGTTTTGGTCTTCGGTCAGGCGGAGCATGCTTTTGTAGTTGTATGTCGTGAGCGGGAAAATATTCCAAATATCGCGATAAAGCAAGCGTTCAATCTCGGCTTGGACTGAAGGCGCTGAGGTGTTCCATGGCGAGTCTGATTTGTATTCTTCGTAGAGCGTTGGGACAATGTATGCGGAGAAACCCAGGAACGCCGTAATGGCGCTGAAGACGGAGATGGCGGAACACCACAGTATGAGTGATCGCACTTTACTCCAGAACGACATTATGCCGGCTGAAAGCAAGAATCGAACTTGAGTAGTTGCCGGTATTTTATCTCAAATCTGGTCATTCACTGTGAACCAGGCCGGGCAACGTGTGAAGTCCATCGCATGGAGCGCAATTCTGCCTCCGAAACTCCCCCGAAACGTCAATTGTCTGCCATCAACATGCCAGGATGAAGGACGCTCCCCAACTCGGCCGTTCGACAACGCACAGAAATTTTCTTGGATGATCAAATAATCTCAAAAGTGTAGATAGGTATAATAATCAGTTAAGCTCGCCACAAAATATCCGAAATGCGATAGATGCACACGATGGCACCAAAGCGATCTGCATCTTCTCCACCTTCGCGATCTCCACGGTCCGTACGGCCACCGCTGAACAACTGCCGACGACACGCGTGGCGTTAGGGTCACGAATCACGAGCGTGACGCCGGCCCGTCTATTCCATGCGCATGGGACAGCGATGATACCGTTCAATCGCTTATGCTCTGTCTGCCCTTGATTGCCGAGGGGGCTAAAGCGATGACGACCCCTCTTCCAAAGCCGTTCCCATCTCATCCATCTTTCTGTATCTTTAGCAAGTAAATCTGTCAGGTCTCCTTCATTTTGATTTGCGCGTCGCCTATTAAGAATGGCTGATCTCTCCGTTGAGGTCCATGATGGACCTGTCGTTCAAGCGGTCAAATTCGTACGGACCTACTGGCCGCTGCTCCTGCCAGCATTTCTAATCTTCCGTTTCCTTTGCTATCGCTACGCTTCCCCTCTGAGACAGTATCCAGGCCCTTTCTTGGCTTCTGGTAGTCGACTATGGAAGGTTTGGAGCACCTACAGCGGCAATACCGAAACCGATCATATCCTTCTTCACGAGCAATACGGTATGCTCTTCACATTCCTTTCTTCCAATACTTAGGCTTTATCTCAAGCTCACCTCCTATAGGCCCGATCGTTCGAATCGCCCCGAATGAGGTGTCATTCTCCTCTCCTTATGCTGCTCGCGAAGTGCTAGCAGCCGGCAAAGGCTTCCATAAGACAGACTTCTACTCCGTTTTCCCGCCAGCTGAGAACCCGGACATCTTCACCGAGACCAACGAGCACGCCCACTCGCTCAAGAAACGGTATGCCTCGAACGCGTATTCCATGGCCTCGATGCAAAACCTGAGCAGCTACATCGAAGACACCCAGCGTCTGCTTGCCAGTAAATTGGACCAGAAATGCATTTCGCCGGAACAGACTTGCGATCTGGGCGACTGGCTGCACTTCTTTGCTTTCGACGTCTTGGGCGAGGTGGCGTTTAGTCGCAAGTTTGGGTTCTTGGAAAGCGGTTGCGATTTGGAGGGTGCGATCAAGACCATCGACGATGTGCAGTGGTATGACGGTATCATTGGCCAGATTCCGGAGTGGGATCTTGTTTTTCGACGTAACCCGTTGGCGAAGTTTCTACCTGGCATGGACCCGAGTAAATCACTGATCACCCGCATGGCGCTTGAGGAGCTTTCGGCGAGGAAGAATTACGGAGAGAAAGTCATTGATCGCAAAGACTTGCTGAGCCAGTTGATGGCGGCGAACGAGAAAGTGCCGGAGAACTTCAAGGAGGGTGATGTGTTCGCTATTGCTCACGGTGCGATGTAAGTGTGTGATGAACTCTCACGTCGATCAAAACATTTACCCTCTTCCTAGATTCGCCGGTTCGGATTCTACAGCTTCGACAATGCAGTCATTCTGCCACCACGTTCTCCGAGAGCCCAGCATCCACGCTCGGCTCAGAGAAGAGATCGACGCTGCAGTCGCCGCCGGCAGCCTAGGCCAGTTCCCGCAGTGGAACGAAGTCCAAGCCCTCCCTTATTTCCAGGCCTGCTTGAAGGAAGCAATGCGCGTGCGGCCTGCAGTGGGCTTGAACATCACTCGACAGGTACCACCTCAGGGAGCGGAAATTGGCGGAAAGAAGTTCCCGGGTGGCACAAGAGTCGCTGTGAACGGGTGGGTGCTGCACAGGAATGAAGAAGTTTTTGGCGCAGAGCCAAAGGTGTTTAGGCCGGAGAGGTGGCTAGAGGGAGATGCGAAGAACATGGAGCGATACATGTTCCAGTTCGGAGGAGGAAGTCACCTGTGTAAGTCTGAGAGGTCTAGAATCATGGAATGCATTGCTGATATGATTTATTGCAGGTATCGGCAAAAATCTGGCTTTGCTCGAGATGAACAAGACCTTGCCATTACTCTTCAGAGACTATGATTTGGAACTGTTTGAGCCGCAGAAGGACCTACAGTACCACTCGACTTTCTTTGTGGTGCAGCATGGCTTGAATGTTCGAATTTCAAGGCGTGGAAGTCGCAACTGACTTGGCTATTTGAAAACTTTCTGATAGCCTAGATCATCCGTCCCCTCGGTGTTTAATTCGAGCTTTCTCCCTCGCTTTCCAAGACTTCTATCACGCCACCGACAAGGTGCAAGCTACCTGTGACAAGGACTTCCACGTTGTCATTCGGTGCAAGTTCTCTCGCCTTAGCAATCGCCTCTTCGATGGTAGATAGGACATGCACACTGGCATCAGGGTCAATGCTGTCCCAGGAGCCGGCAAGCTCCTTTTGGACCTTGAGAGTATCGACATCACTCTTGTTGGTGTTGATTGATACAAGATCAGCCTTGAAGCCCGCGTCTTTGTATGTGGTGTTGGTGCAGAAGATTGCGTGCTTGAAAGGATGGGTGTCGCTCAGGGCAGATGCAAGAGTGTCGTGCAACTTGCGCGCCAGTGAAGCAGCGTCTCGTGTCTGCTGGTTGAAAATCAAGATTCGAGTCTTGTTCTGTGATATCTTCTGTGATTGCGACGCCAGGGTAGCGAACCACGATCCGGCCATCTCTATGCTCTCCAAGGTGTGGCCACCGTCGATGTACCATGTGAGATTCTGGAGCTGTCGATCGGACCTGACTTCACAACGTCCGCCAAGATGGACCTGCTCCAGGCCAGCAATGAATTCAGCCGGCAGCGCAGTATCCTTGTCGCGAGGGTCTGGCAAGCCAGAGTAGCCCAGCTTCTGCAAATGCGCCGCGCACACAGCGATAGCGACTGACGCATTGGTTTTCTGGAACTCGCCGTGCAGTCCGAGTTTGATTTGCTCAAGAGCAGCGTATTTGGGAACTTCGAGAAGCTCAGTCTTCCTCTCTTGGGCACGCTCGTGCAGGACCTTGAGGGCTGACTGAGGTTGTGGCGCAGTAAATGCGGGCACACCCTCCTTGAAAACACCAGCCTTGTGCCAGGCAATACTCTCGATAGTGTCACCAAGCATCGCTGTGTGATCTATACCCAAGCTAGTCACACCAGTCGCGGACGGCTTCACCAGAATATTGGTACTGTCGTATTCGCCACCAATGCCGCATTCCAGTACCGCCGTACCGACTTTCTCCTGCATGTAAGAGTGCAGTGCCATTAGAGTGAGGAAACGGAAGTAGACGGGCTTGGTCTCTGTGCTCTTAGGGTCTGGATGGCCAGCCTTTGCGGCAGCGTCCTCTAGACGATCCCATACCTGGAAAAAGTACTTGGCGAAAGATTCCTCTGACAAAGGCTGGTTGTTAATCTGAATGCGTTCCCTGACGAAGCGAAGATGAGGGCTCGTGTATAGCCCGACGCTCGTAGGCAGACGCTCTGCGTGTATGCTGGATTTTGCAGGCAAATACTGAGCCAGAATCGAAGAGATAAAGGATGAAGTACTTCCTTTGCCTTTGGTTCCGGCGATGTGAATTGGATTTAAGGTGTCGAAATCGGCAGGCTACTTCGTGTTAGAAAGGGTACTCATCACAAGTCAAGACAACTCACACCTCATAACCAGTCTTTTTGACCCATTCTATCATCTCCGGTATAGCATTCTGGTTCATGCCCTTGCCGGACTTCCTTATCGCATCGACAATCGAAAAATTGCTTTGCAACGTGTTGAGCGCCGCTACGGCGGCATTGTAGTCGCGCGCCATGCTGCTGTATTGCGCAATGTGCTTATACAGGGGCGAAGTTGCACGGCGAAAAGCGTGCGACATTAGCATTGACACATCACGGCTTCAGGCATGTTCGGCGTTGTGCAGCTGCAGCAGCGAGTGGACCGGATGACGAGCGAAGGACTGCAAGTCTGTGCGCTGCGAACCGACCTCGGACCCTGGTCGACGCGACCCAGGCGCGCCATCGCGTCCCACTCTAAAGCCGCGTTGGACGCTGGCTCTGAAACATCCTCGTCTACCAACATCGCCATTCTTGTCTTCTTACACCCCTCTCGCAGACCGCGTAACCATGGCGCGTGGTATAGAGGGAAATGAGATTGCCACGCCTCGAACGGCACCCAGGAAGACCGGCGGCCCCACGCAGAAGTCGGGTGGGAAACAGCAGAGCATCGCTGGATTCTTCAAGCGAACGCCTGGTCCAGCTCCACCGAGCGCTGCTCCTCAAGCGAAGGTCTCTACATTCAACCCTGTTCCCACAGAGACACAGTCTAGTGCCGATGCAACACCTGTTCCAAGTAGCTTGCCCGCACCGTCTTCCAGCCCTCAACCAGCCCTGGAATCATCGCAGACAGATCCGACAGACAACGGACGGAACAAAGAGAACGGTGAGTTGCAAACGATTGAGAGGCTCAAGCTCTGACTGACCCGCTGAGAAGTGACTCCAGATACCCTCCAGTCCAGCCCAATCCGCAAAGCCAAGAAGAAGGTCAATTACGTTGAATCAGACGACGAAGACGACGATGTGTTCAAGCCACTGTCGGGGAATGGAAGGGCTGCAAAGAGGAGGCGTGTGAGCACAAAAGAGGACTCAGATGACGATTTTGGCCTTGACGCAGCAACCCAGGCTGCGATGGAAGACGACGACGGTAAGTCATCACACCCAAATGCGGTTTACGGGGACAATTACGAGGCCTTAGGAGCGCTTCTCAACCTCCAAACCTTGTCTAGGCGACGGCCAGTTCCCACACCTCAGGCTGACTCTATAAAATCAGAAGACATGGATGATTTCATTGCACCCGAGGACGACGAGGATGAAGTGAAGCCGCAACGGTCCAAGAAATCATCAGCCTCGTCTTCTCGAAAAGCATCAATAAAGCCACCACCGTCGCCCCCACATGAGGATAGTGAAGAGATCCCTGCTACATCGACTGCCCAGCAGTGGAAATTTGATCCAGATGCGCCGGTTTCCAACGAGCCAAGGAAACCGGCTGCCGCACGCAGAAGCGAGTCTTCCGGCCTTCAAAAGAAGCAAAAAGCCCATGTTACAGAGCCGGAGAAGCGTTACCCATGGCTTGCCCACATTCTCGACGCTGACCGCAATCCAACCGATCATCCAGATTACGATCCGAGAACGATATTCATCCCGCCCATGGCTTGGAGCAAGTTCTCGCCTTTCGAAAAGCAATATTGGGAGATTAAGCAGAAATTCTGGGATACCATCGTCTTCTTCAAGAAGGGCAAGTTTTACGAGCTGTACGAGAAGGATGCCACAATTGGTCACCAACTCTTCGACTTGAAGCTCACTGATCGAGTCAACATGCGTATGGTCGGTGTGCCCGAGGCCAGCCTTGACCACTGGGCGAATCAATTCGTTGCAAAGGGCTACAAGATTGCTCGGGTGGATCAAATGGAAACCGCGCTTGGCAAGGACATGCGTGAGCGTGATCTCAAGGGCAAGAAAGAAGAGAAGGTCATCCGCAGAGAGCTTTCCACCGTCCTCACGTCCGGCACTCTCGTCGATGGCGGGATGCTGCAAGATGATATGGCGACTTACTGCGCTGCAATCAAAGAGACTGAGGAAGATGGAAAACCTTGCTTCGGTATTGCTTTCGTTGACACTGCCACTGCGCAGTTTCATCTCACTCAGTTTGTGGACGACGCGGACATGACACGATTTGAGACCTTTGTGGCGCAGACAAGACCCGGCGAGCTGCTCCTTGAGAAGAGTTGCATCTCGGCAAAAGCGCTTCGCATCCTCAAGAACAACACCCCTCCGACGACTATCTGGAACTATCTTAAGCCGGATAAGGAGTTCCTGTCAGCTGACAAGACCCGTATGACAATTGAGGCTGAAGGCTACTTCGACAAGGTTGAGGAGGACAGCATTGATTCCTGGCCTGCCGTTCTTCGAGAGGCCAAAGAGAAAGAGGAAGTATTCGCAGCTCTTGGTGCTCTCATCTGGTACCTCAAGACGCTCATGATCGAACGTGACCTGGTCACTCTCGGCAATTTCAACTGGTACGACCCCATCCGCAAGGCATCTAGCCTGGTACTTGACGGCCAAAGCTTGATCAACCTCGAGATCTTCGCAAACACTTTCGACGGCAGTACTGATGGAACGCTTTTCACTATGCTCAATCGTTGTATCAGTCCGTTCGGAAAGCGTATGCTTCGCCAATGGGTGTGCCATCCGCTGGCTGATCCCAAAAAAATAAACCAGCGCTTTGATGCAATTGATGCCTTGAATGCTGACGGCACGATCATGGACCGCTTCACGGCGTCTTTGGCACGCTTGCCCGACCTCGAGCGTCTGATCTCACGCATTCACGCTGGCAGGTGCAGACCTCAAGATTTCGTTAAAGTACTCGAAGGCTTTGAGCAGATCGAGTACACCATGACCATGCTGAGTTCTTTTGGCTCCGGCGAGGGCGTGCTTGGCCAGCTCATATCTGCGATGCCAGACCTCGCGGGTGCCCTCCACCACTGGAAGGATGCATTCGACAGAACGAAGGCAAGAGAAGATGGCTTGTTCATCCCGCAACCAGGCGTGGAACAGGACTTTGACGAGAGCCAGGAACGCATTGACGGCATCTTGAAATCACTGGATAAGCTGCTGAACCAATATCGGAAGGAGCTGGGCTCGTCAGCTATCAAGTATACGGACAACGGCAAAGAGATCTACCAGCTGGAAGTACCGATCAAAGTGAAGGGCACGATCCCGAAGGACTGGAAACAGATGTCTGCCACCAAGCAGTGCAAGCGATGGTACTCACCAGCGCTTGAAGATCTGGTCCAAGATCTCAAAGAGGCTCAAGAAATGCACGCCCAGACCGTCAAGGAACTTGCAGGACGCTTTTTTGCTCGTTTCGACATCGACTACCCCGTCTGGCTAGCTGCCGTCAAGATCATTGCGCAGCTGGACTGCCTGATTTCCCTGGCCAAAGCATCTACTGCCCTCGGTGTACCATCGTGCAGACCCGAATTCGTCGACGAAGACAATGCACGCAGCGTGCTGGAGTTCGCAGAGCTCCGCCACCCCTGCATCGAAACCTCCACAACCTTCATCCCCAATGACATCGTCCTCGGCGGCGACAACCCCTCCATGGACCTCCTCACCGGCGCCAACGCAGCCGGCAAAAGTACCGTGCTCCGCATGACCTGCGTCGCCGTCATCCTCGCCCAGATCGGCTGCTACGTGCCGTGCGCCGCCGCGCGCATGACGCCCGTCGACCGCATCATGTCGCGCCTCGGCGCGCACGACAACATCTTCGCCGGCCAGAGCACCTTCATGGTCGAGCTGTCGGAGACCAAGAAGATCCTCGCCGAGGCCACGCCGCGCTCGCTCGTCATCCTCGACGAGCTCGGCCGTGGCACAAGCAGCTACGACGGCGTCGCCGTCGCCCAGGCCGTCCTGCACCACGTC
This sequence comes from Cladosporium halotolerans, assembly GCF_011745625.1. Classification (NCBI taxonomy): domain Eukaryota; kingdom Fungi; phylum Ascomycota; class Dothideomycetes; order Cladosporiales; family Cladosporiaceae; genus Cladosporium; species Cladosporium halotolerans. Next base: position 212,326 of record NW_027191486.1, read on the forward strand.
GCCACCCACATCGGCGCGCTGGGCTACTTCGCCACGCATTACCACAGCCTCGCGGCGGAGTTTCGCCACCACCCTGAGATCGCGGCCAAGCGCATGGCGGTGCAGGTCGACGGCGACGCACGCGGGGTGACGTTTCTGTACAGGCTTGAGGACGGCGTGGCGGAGGGCAGCTACGGCATGCACTGTGCGGCTATGTGTGGGATCCCGGAGAAGGTCGTCGAGAGGGCGGAGGAGGCGGCGAGGAGCTGGGAGCACACGGGCAGGATCAAGGAGAGCTTGGAGCGGGCGAAGGAGAGCACGTGGTTACCCCTGGGCATGTTGAGCGATGTTAGCTGGTTGTTGAAGGGGGAGGGAGAGGTTACGGAGGGTAGTTTGGAGGTGCTGAGGAAGGGAATTGCTGCTTTGTGAGAGGGATGGTTCAATGGTGTAGGCGACGGCTGGTCACGTTGCTCTGTATGAGATAGTATGGCTTCGTTCGCGAATGGCTGGCGTTCAGGCGACGGGTTTAGTCTTGGTCGCTCAATGTATACAGTTGATAGCTTGAAATGGACCAACTGGCACTGTTCTTTTCAACCCCCCCGATCTAGAAGTTATGCAGTCTCTTTTGCCAGTTTCGAGGTCCTCAGCTTGACCAAAACTATGTTTGCCCATGTGCAAAGTCCGAACGGGTTCACAGACCCTGGCGAAGGATTCGTACAGCGGGCCTTGCAAAAAGGCGCACACTCGCCATCTCACCTGGCGTACGGAAGTCGATTTCTGCAGGCTTTCGCCGGAATGCATGCCCGCACTGGCAAAAGCAAAACAACAGCTTCCTCCCGTGATCGAAACAGGGACCTTAGGATATCTTGCATCGCTGCAACCCCACGCTCTACCACTGAGCTAAAGAAGCTGGTATTATTTAAGCATTACCGATGACCAAAATTTCATATACAGCATTAATTCGAGACCTCATCAGCGTTGGGCTCTGGAGCGGGCTTTGGGCCACCTAGTTTACGCTGCATCAAGAATGGACGAGTCTCTGTAAAGACTCCGGAGAAGTTACCGCACATCCGGATCGAAACGGCAGGGCTTTTCTTTTGAGAATATTCTGAGACCTACTCCGAGGATTTTCATATACCAGCGCACATACAATGTCATCCATGTGATTCAGCGTTCACGAGGATACAGCGGTCTGAGGTGCCATGAGCTCGAAGTCTTGTGTATTCAGTACATGCGGGGTGATCAGCTCTATCCTGCTGCAACTCGTCTCACAACAATGTAACGAGGATATGATATAGTACTTGCATTGGAGTGAATGGTACGATAAGCATGAGGTATACGGTTCAAAGGCCATCAGCACTTTCAAGCGTGAGACATTCGCGTGGAGCAGCGCGTCGTAGCGTGCCTTGCTCCCCGCGGCTGCTCCGCCTGCCAATCAAGCCCGCGCCGCCAGCTTCGGCACGGCAGGCAAGCAGAGAGCACCCAAGGGAGCTCTCAGCTCACCACCACCACCACTTGCCTGCGGTAGCGGTACTCTACCCGGGACGTATGACTGCCTGCAGCCTGCGCACTTTGCCTTTGCTCCCTGTACCCGCACCACGCTCGCACCACGCTCGCTTAAGGGAGCCTCCGCCTCACTCGGCCAGCTCGTCGGCAATCGCCCATATCGCGCTACTCCGCGTCTCGTCGTTTGATGCACGCACTTGCACCCGCATCGAGACATAGCCCAACCTTCGTTGCACCCGCCTGCTTACGCCAGCTCCCTTCACACCTCACAACCCTCAACTCTGACCCACGACAACCTCGACTGCTGCTACAAACACACGACAACACCCTCCCACCTCCACCTCCTCAGTTTGGTCCTCCCATACAATAGATCTTTGGCCTGGTGCCGCCCTCCACCGCCAACATGAAGGCTGCACCCCTCCTCGTCGCCTGGCACGACGAAAATGCCCCGATCTACTCAGCACACTTCGAACCCGGCGGTAAAGGCCGATTAGCAACAGCAGGCGGCGATCACCATGTCAGAGTAGGTTCATTTCTGGTCAGCTCCAGGGACTGCAGCTTACTGACGATTCCAAGATCTGGAAGATCGAGGCGAATGGAGAAGAGCGGAAGGTAACATACTTGGCGACTCTACAAAAACACACGCAAGCGGTCAATGTCGTTCGCTGGTGTCCTCGAGGTCAGTTCCTGTGGCATTCTTCTGCTGCTGCCTACCTTACACATGCTGACAACAACATCAGGTGAAATGCTTGCTACAGCGGGAGACGACGGCAACGTTCTGCTTTGGGTACCTTCCGAGAATCCTGCACACAATTCAAACTTCGGAGAAGACGGGCTGGAAGACGTGGAAACATGGCGGGTCAAGACAATGTGCAGGTCAAGCAGTGGATCAGAGATCTACGATTTAGCTTGGTCTCCTGACGGCGCGTTCTTCATCACTGGCAGCATGGACAACGTTGCAAGGATATACAATGCTACAAATGGTGAGTGGACGCTATGGAAATCTTACAGAGAGCACTGGCTTACAGCATGCAGGAACTACTGTTCGACAAATCGCCGAGCACAACCACTACGTGCAGGGCGTTGCCTGGGATCCGCTGAACGAATATGTTGCAACACAGTCGTCCGACCGATCTGTACACATCTACACATTAAAGACGAAGGACGGCCAGTTCACTCTCACTCAGCATAACAAGGTCACCAAAATGGACCTCCCAGCTCGTCGCATCTCTTCAAATAGCCCGGCACCTCCAGACTTCGGTTCGGGCAATCACCGAGCAGCTTTCGTCCAAGATGGTGGCTACGCGGTAGTGGGATCTCTGGCACCTTCAGCTCCTGGTACACCACAGTCTCTCGCCCTCCCGATGAATCCGCCTCCCACCTCCCACAGTCGAAGATCTTCATTCGGGTCACAAATGGGTACTGGTATGACCGTGCGCCGCTCGGTATCGCCGAGTCCGTCAATGCCGCTCCCTGCAGTGATGCCCTCTGCGTCTCCAAGCGTCTCGGGTAGCTTCGGCGTCGATGTCCGCAATGCAAATCTGTACGCCAACGAGACCTTCACATCGTTCTTCCGCAGACTATCATTCGCCCCGGATGGAAGTTTACTTTTCACGCCGGCTGGACAGTACAAGACTTCTACTTTGCCTGGACCTGAGCCGAGTAAGAAGGACGACGACATCCTCAACACCGTCTACGTCTACACCCGCGCGGGGCTAAACAAGCCTCCCGTTGCTCACCTTCCTGGACACAAAAAGCCTTCGATAGCTGTCAAGTGCTCGCCAGTGTATTACAACCTCCGAGTGAATGCCCCAGAAACAAAGGAGATCACCATCGACACCAAAGCTGAGGATGATATACCGCCTCTGCCCGAACCAGCTCATCCCACAAAAGCACCGACATCTCACGCTTCCATGGACCCACCACCTCTAGCACCTTCGCCATCTCCAAGTGTTGCAACTATGGCATCGCCGAGAGTTGCCGACACGGAGCCTAGTCCAACAACGACCGGGCCTCCTGCGGGGCCAGTGCCTGCTTTTGGTCTGCCCTACAGGGTTGTCTATGCTGTCGCCACGCAGGATGCTGTGCATGTCTACGATACGCAGCAGACCAAGCCTCTCTGCGTGGTCAGCAACTTGCACTACGCCACATTCACCGATTTGACCTGGTCGAGCGATGGCCAGACTCTCCTGATGACCTCGTCTGATGGCTTCTGCTCAGCTCTGACCTTCGCACCCGGAGAACTAGGATCCGTCTACCACCCGCCTCCAGGCGCCGCGCGACAAACTCCAACGCCCATCTCCGTAGCGCGAGCCAACTCCGCCTCCTCAACTCCCCAAGCAACACCCACAACAATCCCCGCCGTCCCAGCCCTCCCCCGCCAACCCTCAAACCCACCAACCAACAACTCCAACACCATCGCCCCACCACCCGCCCCCTCGCCCTCACCCCTAACGCAACCCGCCCGCCCCGCCTCCCCAGCCCGCAGCATGTCCGCTTCCAGCGCCGCCAGCTTCGCCCACCCGCCCGACCAGAACGCTCCGCCCGCCATGAACAACCCCACGCCCTCGATGAGCAGCGTGCCCTCCATCGCCGCCGCCGGTTCTGGAGGCGCTACGGGGCCCCTGCCGCTTTTCACGCCGCCGCAGACGCCGGGCGCGTCGGCGGCTAGTAATGGGGCTGCGAGCGCTGTTGCGGCGGGTGTGAAGCGGGAGGGAGAAGGTGCGGAGGAGGGTGGGAGGGAGAAGAGGAGACGGATTGCGCCGACGCTTGTTAGTGCTGAGGAGGAGAAGCCGCAGGCGCAAAGTGGACAGGAGGGTGGGGGAGGTGGAGGTGGAGGTGCGTGAGGTCGATGGTACGTGGTGTAGGTGGATTTCTCTGGGTTGGTTTCTGCTTCTGTCGAGGGAACAATCTCCTGATGGTCTTTTTCTCTTTTTTTCTGGTTTTTAGCCCGGCGTTGGTTGGATGGTATGCGTCTTTGGCATTTTACCGCTGCAGTGTTCGCTGCATGCATCATGCCGTAGATATCGGCGTTGATGGCGGACATTTCGGCCTGGTTCGGAAGAGGCACGGGATCTCTTTCTTCTCCGTTTTGCTGCGAGGCAGCGAAGATACCATTACGGGATTTATGGTAGATTTCAAGATGAATTTCATTACATCGTGGAAGGCGGCGGACGGTAACTCATTCTCCACTTCTTTCTCATTGTGTTGAGTCGGTCACCAGCGCATTTCCGAGTTCTGGTACGATAGGATGTGATTGTACAAATACAGCCGAGCGTCTCACGCCCGGTCTTTTGACATTTCTTACAATATATTTACATGCGAAAACCCAACCTACTCATCCCCCTCCTCCTCCTCCCACTCCTCAAACTCCCCCTCCTCCTCTCCCTCCCCAACAACGCTCCTCCAAACCCTCTCCCAAAGCCCCTTCTTATGCACCATCCCCAGCACAAGCACGACGGGCAAATGCCACACGCTCGCCCAGAACAGCGCCCGCGCGCTGCCCCGCTCGCCGTTGAACCGCCAGAACCGCACCGCCTCGCGCAGCATCCAGGCGTTGATCGCGCTGCTGGTCGCCAGGAAGGCCGAGTCCGTCACGCCCGCGTAGCTCAGCGCGCCGCAGATCGGGAACATCGCCAGGCTGTAGCGCAGCGACACCCGCGCCGCCATCGGGATGTTCGTGCTCGTGAGCATCCTGTAGCCGGCGCCCGCGTACTCGTGGCGCACCGCGTGCGACAGCGCGAAGAAGTGCGGGAACTGCCATGCGAAGAGGATCGCGGCTAGCAGCCAGCCGCCCGTCGCCTGCGGCGTGAAGAGCAGCTCGCGCGCTTCGGCGGCGACGCTCGCGGGGGACGTCGGCGAAGTGGTCGTCGTGCTGTACTGGCTCGCGGCGGCGCACCAGCCCATGAGGGGCGGGACGGCGCCGACGACGGCGCCCACCCACGTGTTGGCGGGGTGCAGGCGCTTGAGCGGCGTGTAGGCGAAGGCGTAGAGGGCGAGGTTGCCGGCGCCGAGGAGGGCGGTGGTCGGGTTCACGCCGTACCAGAGCGTGCCGGTGCCGAGGAGGCCGGTGGCGAGCGCGAAGAGGAGGGCGGCGCGTTTGGTGAGGAGGCCGCGGACGAGCGGGCGGTTGCGCGTGCGCGACATGCGGGCGTCGTGCGCGGGCTCGAAGAGCATGTTGAGGGTGTTGGCTGAGGCGATGGTGAGGAAGGTGCCGGTTGTGAGGAAGCCGAGGGTTAGGGTGCTGAGGGAGGGGGCGGCGGTTGCGGAGGTGCTGAGAAGGGCTGGCACGGGGTAGATTGAGTATGAGGCGGTTGTGGTGAGGACGACGAGGAAGGCGAGGCGGGGCTTGGAGAGAGCGAGGAAGGTGTTGATTGTGCGTTTGAGGGAGCGCGAGGGCGCTTCGGAGGCGGCTCGCGAGAGGGTGGAGGAGGCATCTGGGGGGAGCGGTTGTTCGGCGGCCGGGAGTGTGGTTGCCTCTGCGGCGTCCTTTAAGCGCTTTCGTCGTCGGTGAGGCGGTTCTGCCGGCGCTATTACTGCCGGTTGCGATTCTGAAGGTGGATGTGTTGCGGCGAAGGCCGCTGTGGATTGTGCTCGTCTTCTATCCGGCGCATATGATCTGACCCAGAAGCTCCCTCCCACTTTGCCCAGCTCTTGTCTAGTCTTTACAGCATTTGACCAGAAATATGTTTGTTCCAGTGGTTGGTTCTGTGAGGCCGCAGCCTGCTTTGCTTTTGAAGTTATCGAGAAATGTCGTAGGCCGCGATTCGGCCTCTGTAATAATCTGCCGGCGCAGGATGCGCATACATCATCCAGTCGAATTGCGTGCGCCCTGGCGGCGTAGGGCGGGCGAAACATCAAGAGCTGCCTGGGGTGGTCCAATTGCCTTGCGCGCGTGGTAGACGAGACGAGGTCGAAGTCAGATCGAGGGTACAGGGCCAAGCGGGCGATGGATCGTCCGAAGCTTACCCGTGGGTGTCATTGGCTGCGAAGGATGCAGTTTATCTATTGCGATTGGATGCCCTGTGAAATAGATGTGCAGGCACTTGCACGTGTGTAGCCAAATCCAGATCCATCGATCAATTCATTAGATGATGTCTACCTACACTTATTATTATAGAGGCCGGCAAGATGTCTGTCGGGCGAGCGTCTTCCAGCAGTAGAAAGGGAAGACCGCTTGAACGTACCTTATTTGTACGACTACCTACACTCGCCGGCCATACCGAGACTCTAATGCTCAAATACTTGATTAGTACTCATCGTCCGGACACAGACACAGGCTCTAGATAGTAGTCCCATCAATGACAAACATGGCGAACGCGCACGCAGCGTAGGCCGACACGGCTACGGCTCTTGGCTGGGTCCCTTACGCTGGCTGGCGGGTCTGGGCGGGCGATAAAGCGGACGATGGCTTGCGTGCGTGCGTTTCGCATACTCGATGTGCCGCACAGCAGGCGCCCTGTCAGTCAGTACGTCCGAGGCAGACAAACAACCAAGTCGGCGGTACTCTCCAAGCCGGTGTGATGCGCAAAGCATGTCCCAGCTGGCGGCACGCACAGCCTCTTTGTTCCAGGCGCGCACGGCGGGGCGAGGCGCGGGTGGTGGTGGCACGGTGGGTGGGTGGATGGCTGATGTTCTGGGCTGATGCAGCGCGCGCGCTAGCTCGCCGTGCTTTCCCCACACCCGTCATTCGACCAGGCCCAAAAGGCACGCCGCTGCTTCCTCCATCGTCACCACCCGGCCCAAACCCCAAACACCACCCGGCACCACACGCCCTCCACCACCCCTCCAGCTCCGCCCTCACTACAAGCGTACGTCGGCCTGTAACCACCGCGCATACGCTGCTCTCCGCCGCCCGCCTGCCGCCTGCGCCGGCAAACACCCGCGCCAAGCATCCGCGTGCTGACGAGCAAAGTGCGACAGGCCGCTGACTCCCACCTCGCTCCACCGCACCACCCAAACTCCGCCATCCCCATCCATATCTCCGCTCCGCCCTACCGAGGCTCAGTCTATCGCTATCCTCAGGCCATCCCTTCGCACTCCACCTTCATCACCACCTACATCCAACGCTCGCACTCGGCCTCCACGGACGCCTCGACCCTCCATCCCCACCACGATCCACGCCGGCCGGCGCGAGCATAGCATCTTCCATGCGAGAGCAGTGACGACAGTCACCACTCAATCTCGACTCTTTACTCACCTTGCGCGAAACTTTCGCCTGGGTTGCACTCCGCAAAACCCTCTCGTACGATAAACTCGCAACCATAAGCGCATACAAGCTGTCCGCGCTTGCCTTACAGCAAGAACACCCAGTCACGTGTGCCGATCTCGCGACCTTGCGATAATGGGCAACCAGCCATCCAAGGACGGCAAGAGTACATCAGGCTCACAGACACCGACCGGGCCTGGCCCCACGTTGGACTCGTACCCTTCATTCAGCAAAACCGACACCAAAGAATCCATGCGCTCCTTCAGGAATTCCTTACGCACCAAAATCCCCGGCGGCAAGTCTGCGGACAGCCCTCGAGGTTCGACTTCAGCGCTGAGCGGGGAGACCTCAGCGGACGACCGCGCAGATGCGCAAAGCGTGAAATCGGCGACCAGCGGACGGTCGAAGAGGAACTCTGCCCTGTCTCTTGACCCAGATTCTCGCAAAGAGAGCGTCGATGATGGCGACGAGCCGCAGCCTCCGCCGTCGCCCACAACGTCCGCATCAGTCCAGAAACCCCACAGCGACATCGCCGAAGCACAACGGAGTGGAGAGGTAGACGCAGTGTCTGACGCGCCTCCTGGCGGTAGTGGCATGCATCATACCCACGGCAGAGAGGCTGGCCCGTCAATCCTCAAGAAAGACGAGAAACCTAGCTCCAGCTCCAATGGACCCGGACAAGGTGCCGCCGCCGCCCTGTCTCTTGTTGACCAGCTCGGAGATGCTTCTGGAAACTCTGCGAACAACCCTGAAATCGGTGCGCTCAAGCAAGCTGACCTCGACGACATGATCAAGCGACTGATCGACGCTGGCTACGCTGGCAAGGTCACCAAGACTGTCTGTCTCAAGAATGCCGAGATTACAGCCATTTGTAATGCTGCTCGCGAGATCTTTCTTTCACAGCCCGCTCTGCTCGAACTTTCTCCGCCCGTCAAAATCGTCGGAGATGTGCATGGCCAGTACACCGATCTGATTCGTATGTTTGAAATGTGCGGCTTCCCTCCCAACAGCAACTTTCTGTTCCTCGGTGACTACGTCGATCGCGGCAAGCAAAGTCTCGAGACTATTCTGTTGCTCCTTTGTTACAAGATACGCTACCCCGAGAACTTCTTCCTGCTCCGCGGCAACCACGAATGCGCCAACGTAACGCGTGTCTACGGTTTCTACGACGAGTGCAAGAGACGGTGCAATGTCAAGATTTGGAAGACATTTGTGGACACGTTTAACACACTTCCCATTGCAGCGATTGTGGCCGGCAAAATTTTCTGCGTTCACGGCGGTCTCAGCCCGTCTTTGAGCCACATGGACGACATTCGCAATATCGCTCGCCCGACAGATGTTCCCGATTACGGCCTCCTCAACGATCTTCTGTGGTCTGATCCGGCAGATATGGATGCCGACTGGGAAGCCAACGAACGGGGTGTCAGCTATTGTTTCGGCAAGAAGGTGATCATGGAGTTCTTGCAGAAGCATGATTTCGATCTCGTCTGCCGAGCCCACATGGTTGTCGAAGACGGCTACGAGTTTTTCAACGAGCGAATCTTGGTCACTGTCTTCAGCGCACCCAACTATTGCGGCGAATTCGACAATTGGGGCGCAGTGATGAGTGTGAGCGCCGAGCTTCTCTGTTCTTTCGAGCTCCTGAAGCCTCTGGATAGCAGCGCGCTCAAGAGCCACATTAAGAAGGGCAGGAACAAGCGACAGAGCATGTTGAACAGTCCGGTGAGTCTTATAGCGTTCTCTAAGAATTATTCGTCTCTGCCTTGGACAACCGTACTAACGAGTTGCCAACAGCCGGCCAGCCAGTTCCCTCAGAGTTATTAGAAGTCTCCCAAATGGTTCTGATCGACGACGAGCTCGCCGTAAGTTAGCCAGCGGGGTCGGACTCTCTGAGTACCAGCAGAAGGATCTCCGGCACCAAGAATCATCATCGACGATTGTACCCTCACTGGCACACGGTTGCCTGTTTGCGTGAGTTTCCGATCGCACGTTCGGTACCAGCGCTTCGCGGCGCGATCAGGAGCTCTCGCGCGTGGTGGATGGTAGGACATGCCTAGTCAAAGAAGGCCCTGGCACAAAGCTCTGGAAGTGTTATCACCTTCGCGTCGGTATATCACAACATGGCAACGACACTGTAGTCGAGCAGGCACGCGCCTTTGCCATGCTCGCACCTGGGGACATCGAACTCTGGCCTCAGATTGATTTCACTAAGCCGTGGGCGAGCTTGACGACAAGCGAATGCGTACTTTGTTCGCAGCAACGACGACGATATGGACGAAGCGACGAAGTTGTCTTTTTTGCGATCTTCTTTCTTGCTTCTATTACTCAAGACTGATCGTGTTTCTTTAATACTCTCCTCCGGGACAAACATGCATCGAGACGAGGCGCGACCGGAAGAGAAGATGGAGACCCTCGAGGGGTCTTTTAGATGTACTTGTGTTCTCACTAGAGATTGAACTTCCTTCAGCATCTCGAGGTATCGGGTTCGGGGGGTTTTATCGGCGTTGGCGGTTGAAGTGAGACGATTCGTCTCGAGGAGTGACAGAGGCTCCCTCACAGGAAGCCCATCGGCCACAAGACCTCTCTTCACTTGCGCTCGGCTCCCAAAGAAGATAGACAAGACTCCCACGCGAGTCTCAATTCAAAGCGGCTTACACCAAAGACCATCTCTCCCCCACCCTCCCCAACCCCCCTAAACCTTCGCCCTAACCGGCAAATCCGTCCTCCGCCCATAAACATAACTAATCTCCCTGAACGCCCTCCCCGCCTCCCCAACCAACTCCCCCCTCAGCAACGCATACACCCCCATCCTCGCTTTCGGCGCCCACTCCCCCGCAACCCTCATCGCCACCGCCTCCATCTCCCCCGCGGCAGCCGCAAAATCCACCACGCCGTCCTCCACCGCCTCGCCCGCCGTCCACCGGTGCGCCTCGAGCAGCATCTTCCGCGCCGTCTTCGGCGGCAGTTTCAGCCGCAGCAGCGCGCCGATGCCCGGGAAGTGCAGCCCGAGGTCCACGGGCGGCATGCTGAGGTAGCCGCGTTGCGCGTTCATGACGCGGTAGTCGTGCGCGAGCGCGAGTGGGCAGGCCCCGCCGAAGGTGTGGCCCGTCAGCAGCGCGATGGTCGGGAAGGGGAAGTCGAGCAGCGCCGCGAGCAGGGGGAAGAAGCCGGCGGTGTTGGCGTGTGGGTTTGTGGCGGGCTCGGAGAGGTCGAGGCCCTTGGAGGTTGTTTGGTCAGATTGGGAGGGGAGGGGAGGAAAGGGGTTCTTTGGATGAGGGACGTACGGTGCACCAGAATTTGGCGTCGTTGCCTTTGGTTATGACGGCGCCGGGGCTGTCGGGGCCGAGGGTCGTGCGGACGAGGTTGAGGGCGCGGATGAGCTTTTGGGCGTACGCGGAGTCGATGCGGTTTTCGGGCGCTTTGCGCATGGTTATTACGAAGATGTTATTGGCGTGCCGGTCGAGGGCGAGGTCGGGCTCGTCGATGTAGGAGGTGGGCATTTTTTGCTTTTGTTGTCGGGTGGGTTGGGTTGGATGATGGGGTGGAGATGGTTTGGATTGGGTTTGTTTAAACGGGTGATTTGGTTGTTTTTTGCAAGACCTTGCTTTCTCTTTCTTTCTCAAATTGGCCTCGACTGCAATCAATCTAGCTGGTGTAACAATAATAACAGGCGTCGTTCAGACATGAAGTGCTCAGGTGTCTTGGTTGCCGAGGTTGGAAGGAGGGGAGATCACTGCGATCGACAGGGTTCGGGAACTGACTGCATTTGGAGCTCTTCAACCTCAGCTTGTTTTGTTCGTTTGTGCTTCATTCACGTATCGAGTTTACTTCCACATGCCCTAGTCTCGACTCAACGAGCTGCCTCGTTGGAATTGACGGGTCGGTATGAGATGGTGAACAACCGGCAGCCGGATCAAATCCAACGCCTGCGAACCAACACCGTAGAACCAACCTGATCAAAGAAGGACATCGGCTTAGCTTCCCTACAATATACTTACACAATGGCATCGATGTCCCTGACGCTTGTGATTCCAGTGATCACTGCGCTGAGCTCATACGACGTATCCCAACATGTAGCTTGTATTGATGTGGCGCCGCTTTCTTTACCGCGGGTCCAGCGCACCACGGCTTTGAAAGATGAAGGTCGCTGACACAACTAAGAAGCCATGCAGATTGAATCGCTTGAGTATTAGACGATCGGTCGCACTTTCGCGTTTTCACTTAGGTCATGACAATTACTGCAGAACATAATTACCGTGTCTTTCGGCATTTTTGTCTCAGAAGCACTCCTTCCTGGTCAGACCCAGCGACCTGACAGCTCGTTGCGGCTCTTGATGATGATCGGACAGTTTGATGGATCTGCGATGGGCTTGGGGTGCTCGGTCTGTTTTCCTGTCTTCGGATGAAAATCGCACATCTACCCGATCAGGCACCTCATAAAGTGTCCGCTCAGAAACATCCCGTCCTTGGATTGTTCCCGCGCCATTCTACTCACCGACATTTGAAGATTCGACCAAGCAAGCACTAGATAATCCAGCACGCATACCGTAACTCGTAACGGCCGCAAAAACCGCGACTGATGCCCCATAAGTAACAACCTCGCTTACCGCTCGTACATCGTTTGACAAATGTCCTTTGCGATCCGGACTCGTTCGGATTTCGCGCGAAGTATACGCCAGGTCCGCGGCATATAAGCGCCATTATTGCTCCGATGTGCAAGAGGGTCGCGCTTGCCGAGATCCACTCTCACATGGTTTTTCGCGCTCGCCGTTGGGAGAATACTCCGAGCGGCTGGCGAGACGGCACGGCTGCATACAAGACGCCGGGCCCCTTTTGGCAGGACTGGAGGGGATGCTGGACACTCTTTGGCGAGGATTGTTTGTAGAAATTGACGGGTGAGAAGGGGAATTATTTGGGGTCCACGGTGAGGACTGCGAAGGGAGAGAGGTGTGAATGCTTCGAAGTGTGTGCGCTCTGATATAGCGTAATAGGTCCATAATGGAGCCTAGAATTCGGCCGACTTCACGCGGCGTGTGAAGGGATGCAAGTCCAGCAGCAAAAAAGGAGGCCAAGGGAGTACGCCTGGCGCGATGCGACCTCGCTTGGGGGTTCTCCTGAACTTACGGCTGTTCACATGCGAATGGGAGGGCAAATAAGGGAGAAGTCTCTTCCATCATATCCGATGAGCAAGTCTCAAAAAGGAAAACGCTTGGATGGCGCGAGGGACGGCGTGGATCGTCGCTCTGGAGAACTTTGTGACCGTTGCGGTGCCCTCGTAGAAAGCTCCGATGACTAGCGACAAAGTCTCAATGCAGGGTGGTCTCAGGTGTGAAGAAATATCTCGGCGCTCAAGCCGCGGTGGCTTTTACCAGACTCGGTGCATGAGTGGAGTGCTGCAGCGTCGTTGAAGGGATTCATCAAATTGGTTGCACTTCCGCACATGCGACCAAGGACCAGGTGCGCTTGGACAGCAAGGCGTTCCGCTGGCGATGTTGTTGTGGAGCTAGCGTTTAAGATCCGTTTCGATGGCTCGATGTACTACTTGCGCAACAGTTTGGCAAATCATGGCGCAAGAGAGGCGCGTGAGGCTGGAGATCCCACCGCCATGGTTCCAGCTGAACATCAGAGTCCATGAGGTCTTCACGCCTCGCCGCTCACGTGGGTGGCGGCGTATGGAAGAGTACCACCGGTACAGGGCCGCACGGGTCGTTGGTGTCTTCAGCCTGCCCCGAAACCATGATCGTGGTTCTCGCAGCAGAAACGGCATGAATTTACAGCTTCAGAAACCCCTCCCGGATCCCCAAAGCATTCCCCGTAGCATGGCGGCACGACGGGTCGTGCATGTGTTCCGAATCGCGTGCATAGCGTGAGAGCGTGCGGGCCACGAGCCGCAGCTGCCGAGTCCAAACATCCAGCCCTCAGCCAAAAGGACACAAGCTTTCACGGCTGCCGGCCGATCATCCCTGTGGCGCCATGCAAGGTACCTGACTCCTGCCTGCAGCGCACTTCAACCTTTGCCATCCAGTTCTTGCTTGGCCAAATTACTGACTTCACATTTTCATGTGTTTATACCCGAGAAGCCAAAGGTGGCAAGCCTTCGGCGATCATAGCGAGCGAGCTAAGAAGCTACCGCATCGACGTTCACGCGAGCGCGTCCTGGACATTGCTCGCGATGAATGCGGCATGATGCTGGCCGGCGAAGATTCAACGACTGACTCGCTGTGACCCAACAAAGACCCTACTCTGTTGCAACTTGCAAGACATAGTGCCCGTAGTGCTGCTCTAGGCTTGACCCACCTGTGACTCGGCCTTGCGAGATACTGCCTGCACTAGAGCGATATGCCGGCCAGTATGAACCTCTGATGCTGTGGCTATAGCAAACTAGGCACGGACGACGGAATCTTCTTGAACCGAAATTCTATTACCGAGGCCTCATGCCCTCTTGTCGTCAATCGACCATGCCATTTGCCGCGACGGTTCAGCGCACAAGCCCTTCCCCCGGCTATGTCCCGGATTACCACGCCTTCGATCCCACATGGCGTAGTCGAAACCACTACTGCTTCAACCCGCGCCTCCGCATCCGCAAATATCACGGAGTGGGTATGGTCGTGCACAAACAGCGATCATGCGTCGTCTCGCCAGTCTATCTCGTTTAGGAGGCCGTGGCGTCCTCAGCGGCAGCCCGGTTGGTGTAAAAGATACACGCTTCTGCCACATTAGGTTGGACGAATCTTTTAGCTTCTAATGCTGCATCTTGATGCCACTCCTTTGACTACACCGTTGCTATCGCTCGGCGCTTTGCTCGCCTGCCACCTTCCTTTCAGCCTTGCCATATCTGTACATTCCAACCGATTCCCCACCGTGGTATTCATTTGCCTCCCTCTCTTTTCATTCTTGGTCTGATTAGATCACAAACTACGGTATTACTGACTCGACTTCGTCTTTACTTTCCTTCACTTGCTCTCACTCCTACTACTACGTACTAATCGAGCCATGGCGTTGATTTCCCTGCTTGCGCTCGTCGCTGTCGTAGGGATAGTCGCCATTGCCAAATATATTGAAAATGCGAAGAGGAAGAAGCTACCCGCTGGCATTCGACCGTTGCCAGGGCCTAAGGGTAGGTCAATCACGAATACGGAATTAGCGACGTTAGATGCTAACGTAGGCTGTTAGGACTGCCCTTCATCGGCAATGTCCATGAACTACCCGAGAAGAACAGTTGGATGAAGTTTCACGAATGGGGTGAAAAGTACGGACCAATCTATCAGGTCAACCTTGCCGGCACGAATCACATCTGGATCTCACGAGACCACATCGCCCACGAACTTCTCTCAAAGCGAAGCGCGAACTACTCTGACCGTCCGTTCATTCCTGCATTGGAGCACGACAACCGCGACAGCGGCCAGTACCTTCCACTCATGAGCAAGAACGAGAAATGGACCAGGCAACGGAAATTCGCGAAGCAAATCATGGATACTTCGGCAAAGGAGGACTTCTACGGCTATCCCGAACTGGAATCGATTCGTCTACTCTTCGAAGTCATGACAGAGCCGTCACGATACAACCATGCTTTGGAATCATTCGTCGCCCGTGTCACTTGCCGTCTTGGATGGGGTACTCCCACAGCTGCGGAAGAGCTCAAGCAGAGAGCCCGTGAGCTTCTCATTGGCGTTTCACCGACTGGCTCTTTCGCCAACAAGCTTCCCTTCATCATGTCACTGCCCGAGAACTGGTCCAAGACCAAGTCATGGGAACTTCGTCGCGGAAGAACCGAACGCAAGTTCTTCGAGACTATGCAGGATGAGGTCCGCCAACAGATTAAGCTATCCGAGAAGAACCCTGATGCTCCTGCCCCAATCCTCCCCAGCCTCCAGCCCAAGAGCTCGTGGATGCGGACATTCCTGGAAAACAAGGCGGCATGGAAGTTTGACTCTGACCTCGAGGGTGCTTACGCAGTCGGCATGCATGGCATCGCTGGTGCTCTCACCGTGGCCGCACCAATGCAGAGCTTCTGTCTAGCGCTCTGCCACTACCCTCAATACCAGCCTATCCTGCACGAAGAAATCGACAGAGTCTGTGGTGACCGCATGATCAGATTCAGCGACATGCCGGAAATGCCTGTCCTGCGCGCGTTTATCCGCGAGACGCTGAGATGGCGCCCGCCTGTGCCAACTGGTCAGTTCTTCCAGACATCAAAAATTGACATTCACTGACTTCTGAATCAGGCATCCCTCATGCTTCTGTGAAAGACGACGTATACGAAGGCTACCACATCCCCGCGGGATCCGTGATGCACCCGCTGGAATGGTCCATTTCCCGTGACCCTGAGGTGTTCTACGAACCCGACGCCTGGAACCCAATGCGCTGGCTCGACTCGAAATACCCAACCTACCAGGAACCTCTTTCCAAATTTCCGACAATCACCTCCTACAGCCAATTCGGATACGGACGCCGAACGTGCCAAGGCATGGGCGTAACCGAGGCGGATCTGTTGGTCGGCATCGGAAGCATGGCCTGGATGTTCTCCATGCACGCCAACACCGAGGATGCTGAAGAGGAGGCGGAGATCGACGAGTCTCAGACGAAGCATGTCGCGGAGCAGAAGTGCCTGCAGGCGCAAAGTGTTGGCATGCGGCCGATCACTCCGCCTAGCGAAGAGCTCATTGCGCACAAACTGTCCAACAAGCCCGACATGCACCACAAGAACGATTCTGGTATCAGATTGTCGAATCAGTACTCTGAGAAGATGGAGCCAGAGCTGCAAGGCAAGCCCTCAAAGCTTGCCGGCAGACCGTCTCTCCCGAGCACGAACAGTATGTTCGCGCGTCCTCCTTCGCCCGACGAATCCATCTCTGAAAAGGACGTGCTCCTTCCGAAGAAGAGTCACAATCCATCTGCGAAAGCAGATAGCAACGCCACGCCTAGCGACCCCACGATGGACTTCTCCACGCTGCTTATCGCTAAGCCGATGCCGTTCAAGTTCAACCTCAAGATTCGCGACCAGGAGAAGGCAGACCGTGTCGCACGTCGCTGGATGGAGCTGAAGATGGATGGTGAGTTTGAGGATTCGCGCGTCTACTGGAAGGGCGGAAATCATGGTGATGAGCAACACGGTTGGGGAGAGGTGTTCTTGTAGGGCTGGCCTCCTATGGACTTTCCTTTCGACGTCTCTCATTCGCCTTTTCGATTATGACTTTTGAGATGAGAGAAAGGTTTAATGGTACCAGCCTACGGTCTGGTGGTAGATACGCTGGGTTTGGGTGCAGGCGTTTAGATGTACTTGCTTTTTCTTCAGGTCGTTTTGGGAGTGGATAGGATACGCGACTCACCCAGGTCTGAAGCCACATGTCAATTATCACGATGGCTTCATAAAACAGCCAATGTCATGCGCTTGCACAGAAACAACGATAACGTCAGCTCCTCGTTCCCACACAAGCTATCGCAACGTCGTCATACCTGAGAGATCATCTTATCTCTAGCCCTAACAGGAAAATCAAGCACTGGAGGCTCAACGGATCGTCGGCAAGCGGGTGGATCTGGCGCGCGCCGCAAGCGCCACCAGCGACTCACCTTCGCCTCCCAAACCCTTGCCTTGCCGCCGCCCCATCATACGGCGGCGAATTTTTTTTTGATTTTTGGTGCGCTTGCGCATCGCGCCGACTGGACTGCTCTCCGATTGTACCGAGGCTTGCGAGCGCTGTTATCATTTTGCAGCCCTGTGGGGCGTTTGCATACCGCGCCGTGCGCTCTTCAACGCTTTCGCCGTTTGCCTGTGGCGGCTGCTGGCTGGACCGCGCTCAGATCTTTGAACATGCGGTTTCCGTTTGAGGTCGGGATGGCGATGGCGGACGGGGCGCGTTTCGGACTGGCTCGCTGGACTACCGGTGGCGGGTCTCTGTTGTGATGTTGTGAGGTAGGCTGTCTCTTTCACTACTCTCTAACCTCTCTTTGCCCATATTGTGTTTCCTTTGTACGCCATGTCGTCGGCCTCGTCGAAGAGCTCGAGGAAATCCTCGCTCGACGAGGACGTCGAATCCGGACACCATGTCCCCCAGTCGAGGGCGGATTCCACCCCGCCGGACCTCCAAGAAAAAGAGCAGGACCTCAGGACACCGCGGATAGATGACTGGACAGGCCCGGACGACCCCGAGAACCCTTGGAACTGGAGCGCCCGGAAGAGATGGTACCACACCTTCATCCCCTCGGGCATCGCCCTGGTCTGCACTATGGCCTCCAGCATTTACGTGCCCGGCCGGGAAGATGTCATGCGGACTCTGGGCGCGTCACAGATCGTTGCTATTCTGCCGTATAGCATGTACGTGCTGGCGCTGGCGTTGGGACCCATGCTGGCGGGACCGAGTAGTGAGGTGTTGGGCAGGAGGGCCGTGTACTTGGTTTCCATCCCCATTTTTGCGCTTTTTACTTTGGGGTCAGGGTTCTCGAAGAGCATCGCGAGCTTGATCGTTTGCCGATTCTTTGCAGGGGTGTTTGGTAGTCCGGGGCTGTCGATTGGAAGTGCGACGGTCGCTGATATCTGGCGGCCGAGTGAGAGGGCGATTCCAATGTCGCTGTATGTGACCACGCCTTTCCTGGGTCCGGCCATTGGCCCGCTTGTGGGAGGCTATGTGACGATTGCTTATGGATGGCAATGGACTCAGTGGGCTTTGCTGTTCTTCACAGTGGCTTTCCTGACTCCTGCATTTGGAATGCACGAGACGTACAAGGCACGCATTCTCGACCGACGGGCGAAGCGCCTGGGTCTGACACTGCCAGGAAATGAAAAGTCGGTATGGGAATCGGCTCGATTCTTCATAACTACGACGCTCACCAGGCCGATCCACATGGGCCTGACGGAGCCGATCGTCGGCCTCTTCACGATCTACATCGCGATGAACTTCGCCATGCTCTACTCCTTCTTCGCAGTCTTCGAAGAAATTATGCGCGACCAGTACGGCTTCGACCTCGGCCAGAGCGGGCTCACCTTCCTCGGCCTTGGCGTCGGTTGCATCGTCGGTTGCATTTCGATCATCGTGCTGAACAAAACGCTCGTCAAGAAGCAGATCCGCGCTTCCGAGGCCAAGGGTGAGGGCGGCAAGGTCACACCAGAGTCCCGCCTCTACATCGCCATGGTCGGCAGTGTCTTCATCCCGCTGTCGCTCTTCTGGTTTGGCTGGACGGCGCGCTCGGATATACACTGGATCAGCCCCGTCATCGCGGAGGCCTTCTTCGGCTGCGGCAACCTCTTTATCTTCATGGCTGCCACGCTGTACCTCACGGACACCTACGGCGCGAAGTACACCGCGTCCGCCATGGGTGCCAACAACCTCGCCCGCTACACGGTCGGCTGCGTGTTCCCGCTCTGGGTGAATTTTATGTATGACGGGCTAGGCATTGGCTGGGCGACGAGTTTGTTTGGGTTCATCAGTTTGGCGATGATGCCGATTCCTTGGGTTTTCTATATTTGGGGCCCGAAGTTGAGGGCTAGCGTTAAGTACAAGCCTTGAGAGGCATAATAGTAATGCGAGCGATTCTGCGGTTTCGAATTGACATGGCCGCCGGCCCCTGATCCTGGAGATTTCTCACACCGCGTGCAAGACCGTCCTGCCTGCGTTGACCCACGACCGCCATGGCCCAGAGATTGCGGAGACGGTTTGGGGGAGAAAGCGGTCTATCGTTTCGCCAGTGTGGCCAAACGGTCTGAGTACATGCGACAGCCGATGTCTATGTATAGCGACACCGCGTTCCGCGGAGAGAATGCGTTCAGACAATGGTCTCAGGTGTGCAACAGGGTTCAGACAGGGTCGAAACATCCATCTAAGCCGCCTACTGTAGCTTCGTCGACGCGGATAAGCACTCGCAATATGCCAAACGTAATAGATTCGTTCTTATTCGACCTTATGGGAATGATGAGTCGCCATTCAAGGAACAGACATGGGTAGAAGCGAGTTTATCGATCTGCCATCAGCAGAGTACCAGGTTGTCGCATGCAAGTGAGCTCTCGCAGCTATCCCATGGTTGAACGAGCTTTACGCTCATGACTTGACAGAGCTCCATGCAAGTGCGGCACACTCCACCTCTTCAACTAAATTATAGTGTGACATGCCCCAGCTAAAATCCAAACTTGAGTGGGAACTACTGGACGCAGGGAGTCCCGGAGGTTTTCAGGATCTTGAACCTGGTCGTCGTTCGGGATGCCAAGCGCGCGACTTCAAAAGTCCGTAGCGTGTTTCGATGAAGTCCGGAGCCCAGCAACTGTCCGAGCAGGTTGGTAGGGCTGCACAACTCCACATCGACGTATGGTCGATACAGTTGCGTACTCGACTATTTGAGTACGTACGTGAACAGGGCGCAAGCAAGGCGTACTTGCATCGCCAAGGGAGTTAGAATTGACGGCCGGATGCCCAGCGTGAGGTGTAAAGCTAAAGTCGGTCGTCGCGGTGGTAGAGTGAGACTCAAGCAGCTCGAGATCTATTTTAATGACAACCTTAATCTCCTCACGGCCTCCTCTACTTATGCAGCCTTCCACGCGTCTTTGTCGGATA
The DNA here is from genome assembly GCF_011745625.1 of Cladosporium halotolerans. Classification (NCBI taxonomy): domain Eukaryota; kingdom Fungi; phylum Ascomycota; class Dothideomycetes; order Cladosporiales; family Cladosporiaceae; genus Cladosporium; species Cladosporium halotolerans. Next base: position 232,561 of record NW_027191486.1, read on the forward strand.
GCGATAATCGGTTCATTCATCCTGCTGGCCTGAATATCGTATTGATGGCAAGACGCTGTGTTCTGAAGACCACGACTGGCGGTGAGATAGGAGTTCGCCGACGCAGCGTGTCCTCGTATATGTCAGCAAGTCGTCATGCTAAAGATGGTTGCATCGCAGCTGAAATGGAGGACTTGGGATAATGGTCCTGAGGCTTCGCAGCTTGCGCCTCAGGCCTGCAGCGGTCAGGGCTTCGTAGGCGGAATCCGACGCAGCCATCCTACGCCGCCTTCCATGCATCTACCAGCCTCACCACCTCCGTCGACGCCTCATAATCCGCAATGATACGAAGGCTGACGATCGAGCATCCGCATGATTTTGCAGCCCTACAATCCTCCGACTGGACCCCTCACAGCGACATTCATGTAGCACGGCGTGTTGGCCCTGGCGATCCAGCCTTACGTGCCTTTTGTACCAAGCTCTGTTAAGCAAGCTGCTGTGTTCCTGACCGATCGGTCAACAATGGTGACGACGCATTTGCACCCCACTCCGGGGCACCGTTGTTCCTGGCCAGGTCTTTGCTCGCGGCTCCAAGCCCTCGGACTGACGGACACTCGAGCCGCCGAAGGCCAGCGCACCGTCAGCAACGCTCGTATATGGGCAGAGCGGCGTTCAGCTCCCTGGGGGCTCTCCATGTTGCAGGAAGGCCACACGGCGCAGCAGGTGTCATGAGGGCGGAGTTGACGTCCAGTAGCATTCGCAATCAGGTCCCGCATTGGGCTTCCCAAGACTATCGCTCGACTTGCAGCACGGACTGCATCATGCAAGAACAGGGGAGGCATCAACCCTGCGTGCATCACTGCACTGCGAGTGACCAGCCGCGCGAGATGCGTGCATGATGATTCCTATCGAACGCTTCCGCCGTCAAAATGGTCGATCGCTGCAGCAAGGCGGCCGGAGACATGCAGACATCTGTCATGCAGCTTTCCACAAGGCTGCGTACAGCAGCGGCGACTTGCGATGTCAACATCCGTTTCGATTGTTCCAGAGCTCAGACACGCCCGTCGCGTTGCGGCCAAATCTCCGTAGCGTTGAGCCAAGCTGGGATCTTCGTTTCATCATCATCCCCAACTTCTCGTCGATCCGCCTTCCATGACTTCACCTATCGTGCTTGGCCAGCCAAACACCGGCGCGGCGTCTCCGTCACGACGATACGACAAGCGATATATCTACAGTCCATCTCGCAGGCCAAGGATAAGCTAAGCATCTGGACCTTACGGGCGGCTGACCGCAGCGCATTGAACGTAGGCTCCGGCCGAGTACAATTGTGAGTACCTGCGCCTCACAGGGCGAAGGGAGACGCCGCTTGCGTCTCATAGGCTGTCCGCATGGCAGGCGCATCACAGGTAATGGAAATAACCTTCAGCGTTCCCAGACATTGGTGTGATAGCGGTCTGACACGGGCCATCGCACGTCCGAGGCCAAGGTCGTGAGGACCATGAGGGCTACCCTCTCCCGTTCTGAGTCGTAGCGTACCTGGCTGCGCTTCTTGGAAATAGTGGCGACTACCACTTTTGGATTCAGCTAGCATGGGTTGACACTTGGGGTTTCCGGCTCCAAACAATAGCTGCCGCATTGGTGGGTTCATCTCGTTCACTGCTGCCTTCTTATACCACGACGCCGCCCGTTATATTCTCTCATATTGTCTCAACCCGTTTCTTTGAGTTCTTCACTACATCCCTCGTTTCAACGTTCTTTCGTTCAAACCCCTGTGCTGGTGAGACACCATGCATTACAATACATTGCTGCCACTTGCTTTGGCAGCGACTACGGAGGCGTTCGGCTTGCGCAGTGCCCTAGGCGATAGTGTGTCATTCACTGGTCTAGAAGGAAAGCTATCGGACAACCTTTCCAACAAGAAGCTCTTGGATAGACTGCCTGTTGTGGGCCCTACTCTCAGACGAATCAACATCCCCGGACGACCACCATGGCGAGGAGAGGGCAAGACTGACGGGAGTCCCGACTATCCTTATGTCTTCGCCAACCCTCTACCGATCCCTGAGGTCGCTAAGCCCATCTTCACTGAAGAGGTGAATGGCGTTCCGATTGACTACTATGAGATGACGATCGAGAACTTTCAGACACAGCTATTCCCTGACCGCGGACCAACTACACTCATCGGGTGAGTCCCACCCTGCCTTTGCGCTCTTGATACTTGACTGACGATCCCAAAGCTACAATGGAACTACTCCTGGCCCGACCTTCATGGTCCAAGAAGGCCGCGAGACCGTCGTCAGAGTCCTGAACAACGGCAACCGTACGGCCTCCATGCATCTTCACGGGATGTCCTCGCACTCCGCTTGGGACGGGTGGGCGGTGGACGAGATGGAGATCGGGCAGTGGAAGGATTACTACTATGGCAACAACGAGGGTGCCCGATCGATCTGGTACCATGACCATGCCGAGCACCACACGGGACTCGACGCCTACTACGGCCAAGCTGGTGTCTACATCGTATACGACCCAAAGGAGGATGCCCTCGGCCTGCCTAGCGGGAAGTACGACGTCCCTCTTGCGCTCTCGGACAAGACCTACCAAGACAACGGCGAGCTGAAGTCTATTGAGGGCGTTAATTTGAACTTCGTCGGCGAGTTCATTCAGGTGAACGAAATGCCGTGGCCATATCTCGAGGTCGAGCCTCGCAAGTACCGCTTCAGGATCTACGACATGTCCGTCAGCCGTCCATACGACCTCTACATTGTCGATGAGGATGGCAACTGGCTCGACTTCCAGGTCATCGGCTCCGACTCTGGCCTGTTCGCTCACCCTGTGAAGACTAACGATCTGACAATTTCCATGGGTGAGCGTTACGAAATCGTTGTGGACTTCTCCGGTGTCAAGGGACAGAACATCACCTTGGGCAACAAGCTTTCGATTCCGCAAATTCAGGATTTCGAGAACACCGACAAAGTCATGCGCTTCGTTGTCGGCAACGATGTCAGCGACAGTAGTAACAACGGCGCTGTACCTAGCACCCTAAACCCCGACATTGCTTTCCCGAAGAAGAAGAACATGACAAAGGTTGACCAGACCTTCAACTTCCAGATGGGCGGTGACGCAACCTGGACGATCAACGGCGTTGCCTTCAGTGACCCCAACGCACGAGTTCTCGCGAGACCTCCTCAGGGAAGCGTCGAGCTTTGGGAAGTTCGCCACACCGGTGGTCCTGGCGTCCACCCTGTGCACATCCACTTGGTCAACCTCCAGATTGTCAGCCGCTCTGGTGGCACTCGCGGACTGCTCCCTTACGAGACCGCTGGACTGAAGGACACCGTCCTGCTGCAGCCCGGCGAGACAGTTCACGTCCTGGCTTACTACGGCCCGTGGAACGGTCTCTACATGTTCCACTGCCACAACCTGGTGCATGAAGACAACGAAATGCTGGGCGCCATGAACATCACCCGACTCACTGAGCTTGGCTACGATGTCGAGTCTACCCAGGGCATCGACCAACCAGACGGTGGTGATTTCGCCCCCGTCGACTTCAGCGAAAACGCGTACGGAGAGGACGCAAAGCACTCCGCAGTCCGCGCCCTCGGCAGCCTCAACGCATACCAGCCCGCCTCTTCCCTCGCTGCCGCCCAGGCCAGCTACTATTCTGCGCACGGCGATGAGCAGAACCCGGCAACAACCCGTGTCACCCAGACTGCCACCGTCTCTCCCTCCAGCGCCGGTGACGGCTTCAGCAGCTCCACCACTTCTGAGGCTCTCCCTGGCTTCGAGAAGCTGTTGCCTTCCGTCAATTTGCTCAGCGACCTTGGTCTAGGCGGCTTGCTAGGCCGTGACGCTGGCACCACGACTGCGACGTGGCAGACCGTGGCGAAGCCCACTGCTTCTCCAGCGACCACTGCTGCTCCTACAAGGAAGTAGAGTCTTACCTTGCCTGATTTGGATTTGAGCGTGTACATTTCGTATCTCTTCTCAACATCTCTTGGTGGTTCTTGGCTATGCATCGGGCGGAGCGTGCGGGTCACATTTCGGCTTTTTCCATTGAACCCTCATTACTATCATCATCGCGTCTCATCAGATTTCGAGCTTTGTAAATAAAGGAACCCAGTCCTGAACCAACATGGTACACATAGAATACAACCAAAATTCGCATTTCACTCCACTGCCGGTTGAACTGATTGATCGCCATTTCAAAGAGTCCGTATTCATGGCAAGCATAAGAACAAATTTGTGATTGAGGTCCAAGCCGACCGATAACTAGTTGACCTCTTCATTACCGCACACATCTCAACCTCACCACGACAGCCCTTCGATACTTGAATCAAACCTTCATCCACGCTCCGGCCGCACAGTCTTCGTAGCCGCCCTCAACTCCCTCTCAATCTGCTTCTGCGCCGACGTGCCCGCGCAAAGCATGATGAACGTAACCAGAACAGCTATCGCGCCAAAAAGCGCCCCGAATGCCGCGAAAATCACCACGCCCTCGGGCACCTCGACGGACAGCAGGACGATCATGCTCGTCTCCCAGACGACGGAGACCAGCGTGGCGAGCTCTGCGACGGTCGCACATCAGTTCTGAAGTTCGCCTCAAAACCCCCCCC